>NW_008664406.1:16275-16986 GCF_000695815.1 Acanthisitta chloris | reverse complement strand
AGCGCTTCTGCCCCCCAGTCTCCTACTGCCCCCAGTACACCAAGAACATCTGCCAGCTGCCCCCGAAGTGCCCCAAATATTAACAGCAAGATCCAACCTTGGCACCTGGACCCACCAGCTCATCCCTCACCTGAAGCCTTGAGCTCCTCTCCATGCTCATGGCTCACCAGCCTCGATGCTTCGCTGCCAGAAAATGCTTCCAAAACAGTGGAGGTAGCACAGTTTCAGGATGAAGCCTCTCAGTTTAATGAGCTTTGAGGTGTTTATCTTCTTTCTGCCAACTCAAGCGCACTCTGCTGGGAATAGCTTCCTTCTTGCTTTGCTGTTTTGTTCTCCAGCAAGACAATAAAAGTGATATTTCAAGCCTATCTAACAGTTCTGGATGGTTTTAGTCACTGCTCCATCATACAGGCTGGATTGGTGGGCCGAGGCCAACGGTGTGAGGGTCAACAAGGCTCAACGAGGCCAAGTGATGGGTCATGCACTTGGGTCACAACAACTACAGGATGGGGGAAGTGTGGCTGGGAAGCTACCTGGTGAGAAAGGACCTGGGAGTCCTGGTCAACAGCAGCTGAACATGAGCTCAGGTATGCCCAGATGGCCAAGAAGGCCAATGACAATTGCTTGTACCAGCCATGGTGTGGCCACAGGTCCAGAGCAGTGATTGTCCCTCTGTCCCTCGAGTGAGGCACCTCAAGTGCCACGTCCAGT
>NW_008664406.1:11746-15929 GCF_000695815.1 Acanthisitta chloris | reverse complement strand
GGGTTATTCGTGTGGACTTCAGTGGCCGAGCCCATCACTAGCGATGGGGGAGAGCTGCCCTTCAGTCCTTGTTGGTTTGAGCCACACAGCTTCCAGAGGAATGCTCCAACTTCAGGGCTGCCACGTCCAGTTCTGCAGGAGAGACACTGAGGGGCTGGAGTGTGTCCAGGAAAGGGAACAGAGTTGGAGAAGGGGCTGGAGTGGTGGAGTCACCATCCCTGGAGGTGTTCAGGCACTGACTGAACGTGGCACTTAGTTGACAAGGTGGTGATGGTTCACAGGTTGGACTCGGTCATCCTGGAGGTTTTTTCCATCCTAAATGACTGTGTGATTCTGCTTGTCTGTGTTTTCCTGTGCTTTTGGAGCCATGCTTTAATCCCTGGTGAAAACAGCTCAAGTAGGAGGAGTGCCAAGGAAACATGAAAGCCAAGGGAACTGCCTGCAGCACCCAGCAGTGATGGCAGGAGCACTGCACTGCATGCCCTGAGCTGGCAGAAACGAGTCAGGTTAATTGCTGGTGGAAACAAACACTTGCCCTAAGCTCAGCAGATGTTGGGGCTTGGGATTCACTGCCAGGGGCCTCAGCTGCACTTTCATGCTTTTACCACGTCCTGCTACTTTCAAAGCTGCTGCTATACTTAGAAACCAAGCAAAGCAAATCCTGAGGGTTTGGAACTTGCCTTGGTATACCCTCAATTAAACAATTTCTGCAGTGTGAAAGAAAAGAAGGTTTCCCTGGGGTGATTCATCCATCCCAGGGAGGGCGTGGGAAAGAGGAGCTGAGCTCTGCAACACTCAGCAAATGACCAGTTGGTCTATAAGTAATTGGAATTAGTTATTTATAGGTTATGGGGAAAATTGTCATTATAGAGGAAGAACCTGCTAAAAAGGAAAAGCTGCGAACAGGACGCAGAGAGCAATTAGTGACTCACCTGCACTGAGGTTGTTGCCTTTGCTAAGAGGTTTCTCATCTTGAAAACCTCATTTTCTCACCTACATGGAAACCTTCTTTTCTTACTCATTCTTCCCCTCCCTGCATTGGGTACTGAGTTGGTGTAACTGTCCATAGCAGTGGTTTTGTCTTCAAGTAGAGACATTCACTTTCCCGTGCTGCCCCAGGCCTCCAGCTTTCTCTTCCGTGACTAATCATGGCACATTTTATTTCCTCTTCTCTTGGAGCAAGTGCAGAGGAGGCTACAGATTTGCTAAGGAGACTGGAGCATCTCCCCTCTGGAGACAGGCTGAGAGTTGGGGCTGTTCAGGCTGGAGAAAAGAAGGCTGTGTGGAGAGTTCACATCACCTTCCAGGATCTGAAGGGGCTACAAGGAAGCTGGAGAAGGACTCAGTCAGGAACTGGAGTGACAGGACAAGGGGAATGGGCTCAAACTAAGAGGGAAAATTTAGGTTAGACACACAGAATAAATTCTTCCCTGCAGCTGTGGTGAGACACTGGCACAGGTTGCCCAGAGAAGCTGTGGCTGCTCCTTCCCTGGTTGTGTTCAAGGCTAGGTTGGATGGGACTTGGAGCAACCTGGGCTAGTGGAAGGTTTCCATAAAAAAGTCACAGGGAAAACTGTCTCGTTTTGACCAACATCACTTCCTTTTCCTCCCTGCTCAGGATTCTCCACAGTTCTTCTGTCTGAGTCCCTACTGATTTCTCTGCAGGTTCAGAAATCCCCTCCAGGTTGCTAAGAGCCTCCTTGGTTGGTCACTGAGATGCAGGTACTCGGCTGGTGTAAATCTCAATCACTAATTAGACGATAATGAGCGGCAGTGACCTAGTCTCACGCGGTCATTAGCACGAGGTTGAACTCAATAGGAAATTAAGCCCATGCTTTACTGAACAGGAACGTTGACCTTGGAAAGACCTTGCCTGGAGAAGTGGTGACTTCACGGCCCTTGAAGAAAGACCAGCTCCTCCAAGCTGCAACGTAGCCAAAGAGAAACATCAGCCACCCAAGAAACGGAGTGGAAAGAGATGTTTTATGCCACCAGAAGTCAAAGTGAAAGTTCATGATGACCTATCACATCCTCAGCATCTGATGTGGATCATGCTGGTTTCCTGTATGATCAAACTCAGTCTAAATCTTCTCTCCTTGACCTCAGCAGAAATCAGGGTGTGCCCAGTGAGTCTCTGTGCTGTAGAGGAGGTGGCCAAGGGTCCTTTGGTGCACAGCTCTGCAGCAGCAGGATCGGCCCTTCACGGGGTGACCTCAGGCACGAACCATTTCATCACGTCAGTCACCTCCTGTGTCTCGTGAACTTCTCCTGACCAGAGAGAGATGTGGTGTCATTCAAGATCCTCGAGATGCTCAGCACATCACGTGAGGCCTTGGAGCTTTCGTGGAAGATATTAGCAGCCATCATTAATGAATAATCACAACATGATCATTAGCATCAGCACTAATGAGTGGCAGAGGGTGACTGAGGGCTGAGCACAGAGCTCTTCCAACAACAACATCCGTAGGTGGATCTTCCATTGCTCGAGGCTGAATTAGAATCTAAAAAAGAATTGAATAGGAATTTTGCAGATCAAGTTATGCTGAGCATGAACAGGATGCAAAAATTCCAGAGGAGTTTTGCATGTGGCTTTGATTTAAACATGTTAAAAAAAAAAAAAAAAGGAATCAGAAAAATACAAACTCTGATTTGACCCAAGCTCTATTCCAAATTTCCATGGTGAATTTGCACAGTTCTTTGCACCTAGAATTTCTGATATTGGCAAGGCCTTGAGCCTGCCAGAGCTCAGGAGTGTTTGGCCAATGCTCTCAGGCACTTGGTGGGATCCTTGGGACTGTGCAAGGCCAAGAGTTGGGTTGATGGTCCTTGGGGTTCCCTTCCAACCCAAGACCTTCTGTGAATCTGTGATTCTGTTCTAGGCCAAGCATTTTCCTATGCATGGAGGAGATGAGACAATGAGGGATGAAACATCAAGAACTTTCTGCTCCATATTTTCCCTTCTGCTGACCAGAGACCCCAGAGAAAGACATTGTCTTTACCGTTTCTGCGTTCCAAACCAAATCATGAGGCCATAGACTTAATGCTTCCTGGAATTCTCCTCTAAAAATCATATCAAGGAGTGACTGACATCCAGAAGCTTCTGCATGATGCTGGAATCCAGCACACCTCAATCTCCATTAGGATTTTTATGTTAATTAAGCACTCTCTAGGTCTGAACAAGCCACAGAGCATCTCCACACAGCAACGTTCCCCTATGCAAAAGAAGCAGAAACAACCCTCTCAGGCATCCCACAAGAATTAACTTGACATTAAAAAACTGTAAGAAATTCACACAACAAATTGATAATAGCACAAAATTGAAGGTTTGGTCAAAACCCATGAGGCAAAGACTAACCAGGTGAAGGCCCTGAAGATGAATAAGTATAGGCTTAGTACGTAAGTCCCGAATTGCTGGGGGGTACCTCATGTCCGGCAGGGCAACTCCGAGCTAAATAAAAGGTCCTCAGGTCCCTTTGCTCCTCACACAACTTCTCCTCTCAGCTAGTACGGTAAGTGTTACCTATTAGCAGTGTTCTCATTTGGGTTTGGTCAAGCAGTGGATTGAAGTGTGTCTTTGTGGCTGACCTCTGCAAGAGGTTGGACTGGATGACCTTTAAGGTTCCTTCCAACCTGAACTGTTCCATGATTCTATGACCTACAGATCTGAAATCCAGATTTTCTGAGCCTGTTGGTCTAGAGCTTCTTGTGAAAGGTAGAGAGGGCAAAGTGGAAAAGGAGCTTCTTGGGGTGGAAATTCAAGAATGAGCACAGGGAAGTTAGTTTTCAGGAGAGTTCAGAGATCTCTGGGGTAGTGCAGGTGACTTGATTTCTGTAAGGATCTTCTTTGGCAACTCAAGGCAAATAAATAAGAAGTGGGTTAGGACATGGGTGGCACCCATGGGCCTAGACAGCAGCATTTATATGCCGAGATAGAACTCATCAGTAGCCTTGGAAAGACAGGTTGTATCTGACAGCACATTGTGTTCCAGGTCATCGCTCCGTCCACCCTTAACCACACTCCCAACAACATGTGCTCTACTGGATGTTGTTCTACCGGATGCTGCTCCATCGTGAAGAGCAAAACCGTGTGCTGCAGCCCATGCCAGAAGACTGTGTGCTGCAGCCCATGCCAGAAGACTGTCTGCTGCGACCCGTGCCAGAAGAGTGTCTGCTGCAGCCCGTG
>NW_008664406.1:5309-11156 GCF_000695815.1 Acanthisitta chloris | reverse complement strand
TGCTGTGACCCGTGCCAGCAGTCTGTCTGCTGTGACCCATGCCAGAAGTCCTGCTGTGACCCGTGCCAGCAGTCTGTGTGCTGTGACCCATGCCAGAAGTCCGTGTGCTGTGCCCCATGCTGTACCAAGGTGTGCCAGAAGTCTGTCTGCTGTGTCCCACGGACCTGCTGCTGCTGTGGCTGCTGCCCTTGCTGCTGTGGGTCTCTGTCTTGCTGCTCCTACGTGGTGAAGAAGAAGCCTGTCGTGGTGTGCTGCACTCCTGTGAGGAAGTGTTGCACCCCTTGCATCCCCATCCAGCAGTGCTGCATCAAGAAGTGTTGCTGAGCTGTCTCTAGGTGACCAAAGCAGCTCCTATCCCTGGTGTGAAACCAGAAGAGGCACAAGGAGGTGAAAACCTGCTCATTTTCTTCTGGTTCACATCATGACAAGGTCAACACCTAGTGATTTTCTTCTTCTCTTCAAGCTTAAGCTACTTCTTCTTAGTCCTTTAATTACTGCACATCTTCAATACACTTGAATTTACCATCTGTTGTATAAGACAAGGACCTGTTAGATATTAGTGGGGTGTTAATTCTCTTTGTGCTTGGGACTGGGGAAACCTTTGCTGTTGATGTGATCACTCTTCATTTCCTCTCTTGGCTTGTAGACAATAAAACTTAGCATCAAGCAAAACGCACCATCTGGTCTTTTGGTTGTTCTTAAATTGCTTTGCCCCGAATGTTTCCTCATTCCGGTGCCATCTGTGCTCTTGGCCAGGGTCCTGCTGCAGATGTGCCCTGTGGCACAGCAGAACATTTAGGAAACAAGGAGCTGCCCAGCCTGTTCACACAAATTAGGTCATGTCTGAAGAGAGCAGTCAGAGCAGCCTGATCCACTGGCACAGATTACCCAGAGAATCTGTGAATGCCTCATCCCTGGTATCTCTTGGAAAGGATCCACTAGGATCATCAAAGCCCAACTCCTGGCCCTGCACAGCCCCAACAGTCCCATCATGTGCCTGAGAGCCTTGTGCAAGTGCTCCTGGAGCTCTGGCAGGGTTGAGGCTGTGACCACCGCCTTGGGGAGATGTTCCAGTGCCCAACAACCCTCTGGGGGAAGAACCTTCTCCTAATATCCAACCTAACCCTGTTCCAATGCCCAAACACCTCTGGGGGAAGAACCTTGTCCTGATATCCAACCCAAACCTCCCCTGGCACAACTTCATGCCCTTCCCTCAGATCCTGTCACTGGTCACACAGAGCAGAGGTTGGTGCTGCTCCTCCACTGCCTCTCATGAGGAGTTGCAGATAGCTATAAGGTGGATAGGAACTCATCTCTGCTCTTGGAAGAAGTATTTCGATAGGTACCAAGAGGAATTCACTACTCACTGAACAGCAGGCACCATCTTCTTCCAATACCATCTTCCACCAAGCAAAGCTCAGAAACCACCTTAGATGGCTGAATAGATTTTATGTGAGCAGAATGTTTCCTTCACGGCAAGCAGTGGAATGAAACCCAGGGGTTAGCATACAGCTTGGAAGCTTCATTCCTGAAGTAGCATAGACATGAGTCAACGATACCTTTCCAACCTGCCTGGGACTTTCTTTGCTATTAAAATGCAAGACTCGGCTCTGAATTGCATGTCTCAGGAAAATGCCTTGAGCGTCGGCTTGATTGCTTCCTCCTTTGGAACACACACCACGTCTGCATGAGAATGATCTTCTCTGCTGGGTTTGACTCCTCTGAAAACATTTCTCAGGTCTTCAGGAGGTTTTTATTCATAGGAACATCAGGTGCAACACAGTGGCAGGAGGATCTCTCATACCATGACACCCTAGAGCAGAAGTGTGTTCTGTAAGGAAACCTTGTAACTATTAATTTTCAGAAGTGTGTTCTGTAAGGAAACCTTGTGACTATTAATTTTCTCATAGAATCATGGAATGGTTTGGGTTGAAGGGACTCTAAATAGTCTCATTCCAAACCCCCTGCCATGGACAGATACACCTGTCCAGGTGTCACAGGTGTCACCAGACCAGGTTGTTCAGAGCTCCATCCACAGAACCACCACAGAAGTTTACAAAGACATCACAGCATGGGGCAAGGCATGTAAAAGGAACTTAATGTAGATGCTATTTCTGCCCCAACTGTGTGTTAAATGACATTTAACAGCAGGGAAAATGCCACAAATGCTGGGAGGGTTGGGGTGGTTCAGCCTGGAGAAGAGAAGGCTCTGGGGAGACCTTTTTGAAGCCTTTCAATACTTCAAGGAGGGTCAGAAGAAAGGTGGGGACAGACTTTTGGTAGGGGCTGCAGTGATAGCACAAAGGGTGATGGCTTTAAACTGAAAGAGAGGAGATTCATGCTGGATAGAAGGAAGAAACACTTCAATGGGAACATTCAAGGTCAGGTTGGATGAGGTTTCAAGCAACCTGATCTAGTTGAAGATATCCCTATTCATCCAAGGGGTTGGACTAGATGATCTTTACAGGTGTCTTCCAAGCCAAACCATTCCATGTTCCTCTGATTCTAATACTGGGATCATTTTGGCCAATATGTGCCAATGAAACTCGATAAAAATGTGATGAATGACTTACCCAGTGGACGTGTCTGAGTGTTTACACAAGCAGGACAGAACCTCCTGCAGGCAAATATCTGGCCATTATCGCCTGACCAAAACAATCCTCCCCTAGGGACAATTCCAGAAGAAACATCCAACGTCACAGCAGGTCGTGTTCACATCCTGGGAAGATACATCACGTCCCAACCACCAGGAATCACCTGCCACCACGTCAGCCTCAGAGTCAGAGTCTGCTGAACATGATGGCAGGGAAATAATCGTCACAAACAGATGCTGCCTCAGTATCTTGGGATTCTCATCTTTTATTGATGGTCCTTCTCATCACATGAAAACACCACCACCACATTCTTCTTCTAACATGGAGCTGTCCTGGCTCTGCAAGTGGTCACAATTGCTCACACTTGTCTGCAGGGAATCAAATAGTTTGATAAATACTCCAATGTGACCATTACATGTTTTCTCAGTCTCACAAACCCTGGAAATAATCTCAGAAAATGGGATGTATGGCACCAACACCATAAAAAAAATCTTACTTGTGCTCTACTGCCTTGAAAACTTCTTCATTTAGACTTCATCCATCCATTCCATGGGTGAAAATTACCCCAAAAAATCTGACTAGTATAACAGAAATACAAAGCAGAGACTATGAGGAACCAACACCAGACCCAAGATCAAGGCTGAGAACGGAGAAACTCCTCAGCCTGAACTTTGACCACAGAGGCAGGACAAAAAGGGTTCACACTGACCAACAGTTTCCATGGGTGCCCAAAAGTCCCAGCCAGAGGCAGAGGGCACACACAGGTGGTGACATTGCCAAGTTCCAGGCATGGTTCTCCCACTGCTTCAGCACTTGCCTCCCCCTGGGCACATTGCTGAGTGTCCCTGTGTCCCAAGGTCATGCCTTGGGAAGAGGATGGGCATACCTTAGAGCTACCTCCGGTCCCATGAACGCAAATTCATTAGGAAATTTGCACCTGTTGTTAATGTGGCCAAGTAATTAAGGGGCCAAATTGAGGTGGTGAGCAAATAGAAAGAGGTAAAGATTAAATACCGGAAGACACATGAGAAGGATGCAGGAGGTGATCCATGGTGGAGTCAGAATTGCCAAGGAATGTCTCATTTCCAGGGGGGAAGCTCTGGAGCATATAAAAGGTCCCTCAGCACAGTGGTCTTCATTCGATCCTCTCAGCTCCTCCTCTCCTGTCCTCACTGCTCACAAGGGTAAGTCAGAGGTTGCTTCTTGCCTTTACATCTGGAGTCTGCTGTGTTCCTGTGGGTTTCTGCTGGACTTTTGGTACTGTCTGGACTGGGATCAGACAGTACAGAAGATCTGGGACCAGACAGTGGGTTTGGGCACCTCCTGGGTGACTTCTCTCTGATGGAACCAGTGCTGGACAATATGGCAAATGCACAGTTGTCCAAGGCAAAGACTTGGAGATCTGAAGTTGTCCTGGGATTGTGGGCACCAGGGGCTTCCCCTGCCACGTCGGGATGGGCTTTGGGATAAGAATGCTTTAAGCTGCCTAAACAACTAGGAGACTGAGGCAGAGAAAAAGACAAACTCTCTCTTTCCTTTCCAGCTTTGCCTACACTCCTCCCAACAAGATGCCCAACGGATGCTGTGGAGGTGGAAACTACTCTGTGTGCTGCTATAGCACCTCCAAGGGCTGCAAGAGGCCAGTGTGCTGTGCCCCCTCCCAGTGCTGCTGCCCCACCACCTGCTGCATGCCCGCGCAGTCCTGCTGCATGCCCATGTCCTGCTGCATGGTCCTGCTGCATGCCCATGTCCTGCTGCTACACCATCAGCAGCAACAACGGCGGCTGCTGCGGTGGCGGCGGCAACGGAGGCTGCTGTGGTGGCAACTAAACCCTCCCGGTGAAGGGCTGGCTCATTAGTGCTGGATATGGATATGGATGCCACCCTGAATGCTCTTCCTCCTTCGCTTAGAGGCTGTAGATCTTCTCTTCTTCTCCTGCCTTCCATCACCAAGTGTTTGTGGTGTGTTTTGCAGTTGTTCCCCACCAACCAGGATGATTTTTCCTTTGTAGGCTCCTGCTCGTTTTCCTCAGGGTGTGTGGGATGTTGAATTCTTCTCATCGCTGTCTTGTTTCAATCTGTCTGAGAAAGCAATAAAACCTGTAGTTTGTGACCCTGCAAATGTCCTGGTGTTGATCTGTTTGTTCGCTGATGGATCCAGAGAGCATTGTTGCACCTAGAACCTTTTCCTTGTGTTTTTTTGTCCAGTGTTGGGATGGTCCTGTCTCCAAACTGTTAACTAGAGGTGGAGTTGCCTACACAAGGCAGATCAGTGCATCCCTGATGCATCAAGCTGAGTTTCTGGCACCTCTGTGAGCAATATTTCTCCTCTTACTACACAACCACAAAGAGATAGGAAGAAAGTAGGAGAAGAGAAGGTTGTGTGGAGACCTCAGAGCAGCTTTCCAGGATCTGAAGGGGCTACAGGGCAGCCAGAGAGGGACTCTTCATCAGGAACAAGGAGGAATGGGTTCAGACTGAAAGAGGAGAAATTTAGGTTAGATGTTAGGAAGCAATTCTTCCCTGTGTCTGTGGTGAGGCACCAGCAGAGGTTGCCCAGAGAACTTGTGGCTTCCCACATCTTCTGGATGAGAAATGTCCACCTGGATCATCACTTCTCACAGCTGCTGGATCTGCCCATTTTCCCATGGGCATGGGAAATTTCCCTCCAGAGGCACAAGTGAAGTGTGTCCATTTGCTCCTGCCCATTAATCCCTTGTAAATTAATCCATTAATCCATCCCAAGGTCTGGAAAACATGTGCTTCCTCAGCAGGGACCTGCTGGGAAGGAAATGCCTTGCATGTTCTTCCACCCTGTCTGGAGAAGTGGCAATTACATGCCTTGCTTCTTCAGTATTTCACTCAAGGAACTACTCTTATGCCAGGGAAGCCTGGAAAAGAGTTGGCTACATTTTCTGCAGGGATGAAACAGCAATGAAAGCCCAATCTGTTCCCCCTTGCACCCTGCAGAAAGCAAACCAAGGCCCCTGTTAGCATCCTGGTAGCTCTCCTAGCACGACCCCTCTTCAGAGCACCCCAGGGATCCCAGAGGATGTCAGGAGCAGGCAGGGAACTCACCAGGCAGGCTCCACCATCCTCTCATTAGGCAGCTCTCAGGATAATGTGGTGAGGGCTTCAAATCAGAGCTGCAATTTTAGACCGTGGAGAAAATTCCTCCCAAGCACGTTGTGTTCCTGCCAGTCCCACAGCAAAGTGTTCACCCAGCATTCATCCACCCTGGCTCAGCTGCCCA
>NW_008664406.1:0-5262 GCF_000695815.1 Acanthisitta chloris | reverse complement strand
CAGACAATGGTTTCACCTCAACAAAGTCTCTTCCTGCATCACCTCTGAGTCTCTCTGCCTCCCACTCAGCTCCATGACCCCAGTTAGGATCAGTTTTCTGTGCTTGTCACATCTCTTCCACCTTCATCTTCTCACCCTTTGGTTGATTCTGGGCTCTTTCCACTTCCCACACCCACAGAGGTTCCTGAAGTAGCTCTAAAGCTCCTTCCCTCCCTGCTGAGGGGCTGGGCAGGGGTAGTCCTGCTCAGGTCCAGGACTCCAAGGGTGGATTTCAGCTGGATGCAAGGGGAGGGTGCAGGAAGGACATGTTGACTAGCAACACATCACACCCAGCCCCAGATCCACTGTTCCTTGTGGCAGAGATGCTCTTGGCATGCATGAAGGCAAGATAATGGGTGAGAGGCTGGACATGTCCCAGCTCAGAAACCCACCATCTCCTGGGCTCATCCCACAGCATGGACAGCAGGTAAGGTAGGGGATTCTGCCCCTCTGCCCTGCCCAGGTGAGACCTCACCTGCAGTGCTGCCTCCAGCTCTGGGGTCCCCAGCACAGGGAGGACATGGAGCTGTTGGAGTGAGTCCATAGTTGATTAGAGGGATGGAGCAGCTCTGCTATGAGGAAAGACTGAGCGAATTGGGCTTGTTCAGACTGAAGAAGAGAAGCTTCAGGGTGACATAATTGTGGCTTTCCAGGACCTGAAGGAAGCCTGCAAGAAAGACAGAGAGACTATTTGCAAGGGCTTGGAGTGTTGGGACAGGAGGGAATGGCTTCCCACTGACAGACAGCAGGGTTCAATTAGACAGAAGGAAGAAATTCTTTACTCAGTGAGTGCTGAGGCACTGGCAGAGGTTACCCAGAGAAGCTGTGGCTACTCCATCCCTGGGAGTGCTCCAGACCAGGCTGGATGGTGCGCAGAGCACCCTGGGCTGGTAGGAGGTGTCCCTGCCCATGGCAGAGGGTGGCACTGGATGGGCTTTAAAATCCCTTCCAACCCAAACCATCTCACGCCTCTCTGATCATGCACAGATTCACGTGCAGGTGACTGAAGTCGGGATGACTCTTGCCACATCCCAAACACTTCTTGCTCCCTGCTCACGTGCACATCCTGTGCCCAGGAACAAACAGCTATTTCCTCGGCCTTTTCCCCGTGCGTGTCTCGGCCGCTGCTCCCGTGAAGCAGCACGTGGCGATGCCGACGGACACGACACAGGAATCGGTTTCGGCTCTCGCACTGACTCAGCACCAGCTGCTGCTGAGTAAGTCCCTGAACATCTCTGGCTGTCACTGTCCATGCTTGTCAAACAGATACAAAGGCACATTTTTTTGGCTCCTTCGCAAGGTTGTGGGGAGGACAAATTCATTAGTATTCATAGAAGGCCTTTGATTATCTTCAAGCTAAACAATCATGAGGCAAAACAAAGGTGGTGATCACAAGTCATAAGGCGAAATGCAAATACCAGACGACACGTAAAGCTAAAAAATATGGGTTTGGGTTCTTAACCAGCAAAGCTCGAATGGTCAATGGCTGTCTCATTTCCAGGAGGAAGATATTCAGGACTATAAAAGGCCTCCTGGCCCAGCTCAACTCATTCACTCAGCTTCTCTTCCCTGCACATCTCCTCGCTCTTCAACAGGGTAAGTGAGAACATCTAAACCTTCTGCTCCCGACAGGAAATCTTGGGTATCTTGTAACAGTACCCAGATATAACTGGGGGGTCTGGGATGGGGCCTGGAATTTGGGCTTTTATGAACTGTGTATGAGGAACTATGGGGGTGAGTTAGAAACACTAAGGAGGCTCCAGGAGGATTAGCAGGGCTGTGCAGAGAAAGAGATCCTTCCAGTGGGCCCAGACTGTGTGCACTGTGCTGGGTTAGTCTTCCTAAGACATTAGGGTTGTTCTGGAATGAGTAGGTAGAGCTACATCACAGGAAAAAAGAAAAAAAGAGGGGTTATAGCCAAGATCTACAAACAGGACATCCCTCAGTTTCAGCTCCTTGAATCCCCAAAGTTAGCATCAACAGAGCTTTGAATTCACCCTGCATTTCCCAGCATCCTTCCCCCAGTCACAGACTCTCTCTGCTCCTTCCAGCTTTGCCTACACTCCTACCAACAAGATGCCCAACGGATGTTGCGGAGGTTGCGGATGCGGCGGAGGTGGAAACTACACCGTGTGCTGCTATAGCAGCCCCAAGAGCTGCAAGACCCCGATGTGCTGCTCCCCCATGCAGTACTGCTGCCCCACTCCCTGCTGCATGCCCATGCAGTCCTGCTGCTACACCATCAGTCGTGGCAACAACGGCTGCTGCGGCGGCTGCTGCGGCGGCAACTAAACCCCCTCAGCTCCTTCCCTCCCTGCTCAGTCAGTCTTGGATATGGATATGATACCACTCTGAACGCTCCTCCTCCTTTGCTTAGAGGCTGTAGATCTTCTCCTCTTTTCCTGCCTTCAGTCACCATGTGCTTGTCATTTCTTTGAAGTCGCTGCCCGGCGATCAGGGCGACTTCCCTTTGTAAGCACTGGTCCTGCTGTTTGCCTTCCTCTTGGTGTGTGGGATGATTGCTGTGGGATATTTCATGCTGTCAATGTCTTCTTCCTCCCTTTTCTTCTTTCAATTAGTCATGAAATACAATAAAACCTATTAGTTGTGATACTGCAAACTCCTGGGTCATGTTTATTCATTTGTCTTTTAAACCAAAGCTCCAGTCTGGGATGGTTTTAGTATTCGCTTAACTTCTGAGTTAATGAACTTTGCAACTAGTTGTCATTCTACTGGTGACAACATTCCAGAGTCTATGGTGAACTCCTTGGGTCAGTCTCTCACCCAGTGGAAAATGGTACTTGCTGGTGTCATGTTATCTCAGCAACTGGAGCATCCCCTTGGCCAAGCAGTCTCATTATCTTTCCCTTGCTTTGACTTTGAAGACACAATCATCAATCAGTGTCTGAATGGTCTTAAAGCCAGAGCTAAAGGTCTCTTTTCCTAAAGAAAATCTTCTCATGGTTCTTGAAAGGTTTGAGATCTTGTCAGTGAGATGAAATAGCCCATTCAGCACAGTCTGCACAGGGGGAAGGACCCACTGGAAGGTGTGGAGATCATAGAATCATAGAATGGGTTGGGTTGAGATGATTTAGCTGGAAGGTGTGGAGATCATAGAATCATATAATGGGTTGGGTTGAGATGATTTAGTCCCACCCCTGCTGTGGGCAGAGACACTTTCCACTAGACCAGGATGCTCTCTCAGAGCCCCAGACAGATGCCCAGCCTGAAGGATTCAGAAATACTATCTAACTTTATCTGGGATTCTATCAAAATGTGGCAGATTTTAAGATATGAGATGCAGAAAACAAATGTTTGCAGCTGTGAAATCCTCAGGAAGGGAAATGACCTCAAAATATCCCTTCTAAATCCAAACCCAGCACAGTCTTGGGACTGATTTTAGATTGAGTTCTAGATCTAAAATCCTAACAGAGACTGAGGTCTTTTCAGCCTTCACATACAAGTCCCATGGCTTCCTGCCAGGCAATTACCTTTCTGTAGCTGCAGAATAAATTATCTCCATGGTAGAAGAGCCTCAGGTCCCAGCACTCCTGAGTCACACCCCTCAAATTCTGCACATGCTTTTCCCTGTGATTCAACCCCAAACTCCCCTGGACAAACCTCTGAGCATCCCTTGCAGAGGCTCCAACGTGGAGTGAGTGTGTGTGGAGTTGCCTTTTGCCCTGGCAGCCTCAGGGCTGCTGGGAGGGATATTTTCCTGGTGCTTCAAAAGTGCCTCAGCTGTCCACAGAAATGGGAAACGGAGCAGCTACACTGAGTCAAAGCAGAAATGTCAGAAAGGTTCACATGGTACTTGGCAGAGGCTGAGATTGTTAGGACATGAGGTCATCACTCCCCTGGGGTGTCCTCGTTCCACATTTGCCACACATAAAAGGCTTTTCAGTGCTGTAGCCACTCACTTGGCTGTGGTGCTCCTGACCTAGAAGAGAACTAATTCATCTAAACAAGAAAATACACATCCTACCCACAGCCTGATGTGGCCCAATCCTGCACCCTGGTGTCCACAGGGATCCTGGATTTGGGGCTCACGTCTTCCACTCATCCATGCTACACACAGAGCAACAACATCTTCTGTTCCTCATGCTCCTGGTGTCACCCTGGATTCCCTCTCCATCTCTCTGAGCTCTGGAAGGACTCCTGGGCCTTTCTGTGGTTTTCCCACTGCCAAGAGAGACACATCACTCAGCATCACGGTATTCCAGGTATCCTTATCCCAGGATCCCATCTGACTAACAAGAGGTAACAGCACATTTAAGCATGACCAATGGGAGCACTAATTAGATAATGGCCACTGCATATGCAAAGAGCTAAGTTACATCAAGGCAGTTGCTAATTGCAGCTGATTAATCCAACAGCAAGGACCTGGAAAAAATATACAGAGCAGTGGTGCTCAGTGCTCAGCTATTAATTCCCAGGACATGCCTCATTTCCAAGGGAGCTCAGCCACATATAAGAGCTTTCAGCCCCAGCTCTGTCCTCAGGACTCCATCTCCCTGCTCAGCCCGTCCTTCACTGCTCACAGGGTGAGTTGGATTCTCTCAGCTGTCTCCAATTCCTCATTATTCTTGCAGAGAAACAGCAAAAAAAAAAAAAAAAAAAAAAAAGAAGTTGGTGGTTTGTTTTCTTTTCCCCAGCCTGTTTATCCCCAAGGGCTTGATCACCCTTGTTAGAGGAACAGCTGGGGAAGCTGGGAGAGATCGAGCTGTGCCTGTTTATCCCCAAGGGCTTGATCATCCTTGTTAGAGGAGCAGCTGGGGAAGCTGGGAGAGATCGATCTGGGGAAAAGAAGGCTCAGGGGGAACTTCTCAGTCTCTAACTCCCTGGCAGGAGGTGCAGCCAGGTGGGATCAGGCTCTATTCCCAAGGAACAGGACAAGAGGGAACAGCCTCAAGCTGTAGCAGGGGAGGTTCAGGTTGGACAACAGGAGGAATTTCTTCCTGGAAAGTGTTGTCAGGCATTGGAAGGGACTGTCCAGGGAGGTGGTGGAGTCACCATCCCTGGAGGTGTTTAAGGAACGACTAGACATGGCACTTCATGCTCTGGTCTAGTTGACAAGGTGGAGATCAGCCACAGGTTGGACTCGATGATCTTGGATGCCTTTTCCACCCCTAATGACTCTGTGATCTCTGCCCCAGGATGCTCTACCATAAAGGCGACAACGACGAGGACTTGTGCCACGACAGCTCAGGCTGTGGCGAGAAG
>NW_008664405.1:13000-34287 GCF_000695815.1 Acanthisitta chloris | reverse complement strand
GAGGAGGTGTTTGCTGCTTCTGAGGCGATAATGGGAGAGGCACGTGGGATCGGGATCTGAAGGGCCTGCGGGGAAGCTGCAGCGAGACTCTTTGCTAAGAGCTGCGATGACAGGGCAAGGGGTGATGGGTACAGGTTGAAGGATAGATATTTGGAGAAAGTTTTTTACTGTGAGGTTGGTGAGACACTGGAACAAGTTGGCCAGGGAGGTAGTGGATTCCCCAACGCCGGCAGTGTTCAAAGCCAGGCTGGGTGATGCCTTGAGCAACCTGCTCTGGTGGGAGATGTCCTTGCCCAGGGCAGGGGGTTGTGACTAGGTGATCTGTAAGGTCCATTCCAACCTCTAAAGTTCTGTAATTCCATGTGCTTTGGCAGCACAGCACAAGGAAATGAAATGACCTTGGGTATCCTTAGTTTTACACTTTCATTTTCCATCTCCAGTAGTTAGCAAAGCAAACTGTAGGTTGCTGTTCCCTTGGCACTGATGATTCGAGCAGTACGGTCCTTAAGTAACGCCTATTATCTGTCTGCAAGTGGCTGTTTAGTCAGCAGTAAGCAAAGATAGTTTTCATGGGTTTGTGATGGTGAAGATAGTGTGCATACATTAGTGTCAAGCCACATCCCTACCCAAGCCTGTGTGACCTCTCTTTTGAATGCAGGAGATGTTTACAGGTGTGCTTCGTGAGATCCTATCAATCCAAAGGTATTGGGTGGGAGTATCTTTCCTATCTGAACCACCCTGTCAGCAGCCACCCAACAACCACATAGTGCCCAGCTCTCTGCTGACAGCCATCCCTTGTATAAACATGGGCAACACCAGGTGCATGAGGTTTTGTCATGGCCAAAACATGCTGTGGCTTGTGTTAGCTGGTTATTCATGTACTAGATTTGTTAAACAGAAGAGCTGCAAAAGGCATAACAGTAATTCTGTTTTGTCGTTTGATAGCATCACGTAAGTGACTTGGTTAAAATCTAGTTGAGAGTAATTTCCTTATTGGTTCAAGTCCACTGTTTGGTTTGGTTTTGTTCTGGTGAAGTGTATTTTTAGTTTTGCATTAGTAATTTTTGGCAGTAATATTAAGATTTCAGGAAATTCAGTGTTCTGAAACCTGAGCTGGATCCACAGACACTGGCACAGGATGCCCAGGGAGGCAGTAGATGTCCCAACACTGGCAGTGTTCAAAGCCAGGCTGGATGAGGCCTTGAGCATCCTGGTCTAGTGGGGAGGTGTCCCTGCCCATGGCAGGGGGGTTGTGACTAGATGACCTGTAAGGTCCATTCCAACCCCAAAAATTCTGTTATTTTATGATTGTTATGGCCTTGCCTTGGCTGTCACAAATATAATTATTACAACTGTCTCTTGTGTTTCTACTCTGGAGTCCTTTGAGCTCAGCCTTTTTAGAAATGGTGGGGGTTTTCCATTCTAGAAATGTGTATTATAGAGCACAGTATTATTCAGTTTGCCTGATGGGTATGAAAATTGTGTTTCACAGTTAACAATACAAGTAATTATTCATCTATGTTGTTCTCGACTTGGTCAAGCATTGGTGAAAATAGTTCTGCAAGTTAGCTCTCGGAACTCTTTCTTTTCTTACTCAGCTGAAGTCCAGGGCTAAAGTGAGGCTTCTAGTTTCTGGTTTCCAGTTATTTATCAGTGCAACACCCATGAAAGTAGGAGGAGCAGGATGTCACCAGAGCTGTCTGTCATGCTCTTAGGGTGAGAAACTGAGCACTGCTTGTGTTGGATTTAACTTACGAAACACTGTTTTGTAAGTGTGCTTTGTGACAGTCGTCTTCGTGTGAAATTGTATACTTTTTTTTTTAAGTTGCAGTCAAATAAGCTTATTAAAACAATTTATATTTCATGTTAACATTTCTGATTAGTGCAAAGCTTTCTTGTTTCTCAGAATTGACTTTTTGTCTGCCTGACTCATTCCGTGGTCTCATTATTCAGTGGATGTCACATGAAAAGTCGTGTTGGAGGTGATGGTAGTGTACCACATACTGAGTTTATGATACCATCAATTGAATTGAGCAGAAGGAAAAGGGTTAGGAAAAAATGCTGTCTAGGCATCCTGTAATAAAAGTACTTTTTGGAAGGGCAAGAAAAATGTGTGGTTGTGTAGGAAAGACTCAGTCATGTTTGGTAAATCTGAAGCTTTTCACAGGCACAGCTTCTGTTTGTGTTCAAACACTTTGTGTTTGAGATGTTTATTTAGGAAAAATGGCTATAAATCAGAGCACAAGAGAAGAAAACCACAAAACGTGACATTAGTGTTGTGTAATTTCTCCTAAATTATTTAATTGGAAAATTGTTAGTCATTGCTTGTGTGGCTCCTGAGTGTGTATGGATATAAATCAGTTGTTTCTTTCAATTGATATGTGGTAAACCTGCTTGTTGAGGTTTTTTTTCCTCTACCTGTTGTAGATTTTCTGATCAGAAAGTCTGCATTCTAAAGAACAGAATCGTTTGAGATCAGCCATCTTTTCTTTTGACATTGTATTTGAAAGGGTAAATACAAATTTGTTAAGCTATGTTTAAAAAGGAGAAAACTATAAATTCACCTTGTCTGTGAGTTAAATTTGAACCTAGTACTTTCTGCCTTGTCATCAGATTGTGTACATCAGGTTTGTTTTTTTCCCTCCCACGTTACCTATTTATACATGGTGCATAAACCAAGAGAGATGGGAAAAAAACTCACTTTGCTGGAGTAAGTCGGTATATTGACATTGTTTATTCCATATTGCTGGCAAAAGTAAAATGGGAAATACAAAAATGTATCATTATAATAGGCATACAGGAAGGAAATTTTTGTGACTGTAAGTAACTGGCAGTTGTGCAGTTTTATATAGACCTTTCTCTGAACACTCAGATTCTTTTAGCTCTATATTGAAATTGTGAAATGGACTAGAACTGAGATTTGAGGAACACTAATTAGAATCAGCATGTCAGTTCAGGCTTTACTCAGGTAAAGTTTGAAAAACAGCTTAGCATGTAACCTATTATAAGCTGCCTTTCAAACAAGTGATGATGATTGCTTGTTTATCACACTCTTTTCCATCTCTTTCACAACAGGTACAGAAGACAATGATGTAATACTGCCTTTCTTGAGAATGTGGCCTTTATTTGCATAGTTCCAACTTACTGGTGGAACTTGCCATCAGAGGTGGGTTTGAGGGTGGATGTTTTGGTTTTTTAATTATAAAAGTGACTAATGTCATTCAGGTGAAAGTTAGTCATTGAGTAATAAAAATTTGGGATATAAGTCCATTATGGGCATTCTTCCTGTTTTTCCCAGAATCTCTCACTGCTGATTACTTACACATTATACTTAGTAGGTCACTTGGGAGCAAATATTTCAGTGATTATGTCTGTCTGTTTTGTTTGTTGAGCCATTATTTCCCATTCTGAGGAAGTACTGTGAAGTCATGGAATCTCTGCTGTTCTGGTAAGGTGGAAAACAGAGGGATTCCTCAGTGGTCAGCAGTGTTTCTAGCTACCTTTGGGGTTTTTTTTGCCTCTGTGTTTCTGTCAGTCTGCATGATTTCCCCTTTGTAAATCCCTCTTCATGTGTTTGGAAGTAGTTTCCAGGATCTTTTCCTCAACCTTCCCAGCCAGCAGGGTGAGGCTAACAGGCGTGCACTTGCCTGGATCCTCCTTGTCCTTGAAAACAGCATTGACACTTGCTTTCTTGTGTCCACTGGATCCTCACCCATCGGCTTAAAACTTTCCAACACAATTGAGAGTGACCTCACGATGACAGGCAGCTCTCTCAGCAGTCAGGGTGGCATCTCATCAGGTCCTGTGGAAGTGTTAGGCCCAGTTTACTTAAAGATTTCTTTATCTGATCCTTCCTTGCTCAGAGTAAGTCAGTCGTGCTCCAGAGTTTCCACTGGTCTCAAGGACCTGGAATTCCAGAAAACAGATCTTGCTTGTTAAGATCAAGGTGAAGAAGGTGCTTTGACTTTTTGTATCATTTTGCTATGTTCAGCAGCGGAAGGCCAATGTTTCCCCTAGCCTTCCTTATGCTGCTCATGTACCTGTACAAGACTGTGTCTTTGACCTTCATATCCCTCACCAGATTCAGCTCCAGGTGGACTTTGCCTTTCCTAACCCCATCCCAGTGCATTCAAGTGGAGTACCTGTATCAGATGTGTGCAGACACTTGATGTGGCCCCACTTCATATCTATTTGGTTGATGGTACGATCTCTATTGTCCACATCATCCTGCTACTTTTCCTTGGAATCCCTGACCACCCTCCCTCATTCAGAGGTCAGCATCTGCCTCTCTCATCATCTGGTTTAAGCCTTCCCTTAGCAGATTGATCAACCTCTTGGCAAATACGCTTTTGCCACACACAGTGTCAGGATCCTGCCCTACCTCCCCCTCTGTTCTCAGTCTTCACAGAAGTTCCTGTGGATGTAAAAGCTGAGTCCTAGCTTTGTCACAGTCCTCACAACCACTTGTTCATCTGCAGGATCTATCTGCTCCTCCTCAAGTCCTTCCCCTTCACCAGCAGGATGAATGAGACACCACTTGGCTACCAGGCATTGACCAACACCCTGTGAACCACATAGTCATGCTTGGTATGCTCCTGGTCTCCCCTAGCCTTATCCATGATGCTCATATGGAAGAGCAGCTGAGAGTAATAGTCTGAGGACCAGATTACTACCAGCATCAGTAATAGCCTGTCCGTGGTGTCCAGGATCCAGGTCACTGGAAAGCAACAAACTCTGGTGAGAAGTTGGTCTGTCTGGGATGCCTTTGTCCCTGAAGCAAGGGGACACTGTTCCTTACTCTGTCCTTCCCATACTGGCACAGGACTTGGGCACAGACAGCTCAGAGGCTTCCTTTAACAGAGCTTCCCATCCATGCCTACTGCCAGGGCTCAGAACTTGCTCCTAGATAGCGCTTCAGAGGGAGTAGGAACTGTCATCCTCGTGCTGGAGCTCACTCCCAGACTTTGTAGCACTCTGCATCTCCATGTCCAGCTTGACAAGCTGAGGCTCTGTCTGCTTCTCCTTGGTTTAGTGGGGGTTTCTGTAGATGCAGGAACTTGGAGGGGATCTTGTCCATCTCCTTTTCAGCATCCCTGATGTGCAGTCTGCCCACCTTCTTCAACAGCATGTCTGCTTGATGAGACCGATCCTTCATCAGTGCATGCTTAGAAGAGCACAATGTGGGATTTTTTTTGTTCTAAACCTGGCAGATTCAGGAGTATAATACTACATCATTTTGTGTCTAGAGAGTGTATATATGTGTGTAGTGTATTAATACCATGTATGTAAGTCTGTGGTGCATGCATGCTGCATGTGGTAAAGTTAAAAAGAATAGTAAATATGGATGATCATGAACTTAAAGATTAATTTTAGCAGCACAGTATCTGTATTCGATATAAAATAAGGTTTTTAGAGCAAGTGTTAGAAAAATCGGTTTATTTATATGAAAAAATAAACACTTGTTACTCTGCTGTATTTGAATGGGAACACTATTGCTGTAGAAGATGGCAAACAAAGGGTTATCATAAATAGTACACAGGAGAAGTGTGGAAGAATGACAGCTTGTTTGGGTCTGATTTTGATTAGATATCTAGAAAAAAGAAAACGGGGCATTAATGAAACTTGTGGATAATATTAAGCAGAGAAATTGTAAATGCAATTGAGGACAGTCAAACATGAAACGAGTAAGCAAAACCCTTGGAAACACGTATGTCTGACTGAGAAAGTGATGAACACAATTTCAATGTGTCAAATAGAAGCGAGCAGAATGGAAGGAAATCTGTCTGAAGTGGACAAGCTTTCTGAAGCCCAGAAATCAGGAAGACTGATGGGTAGGAGAGTAGATCAGGTAGCTTGACAAAAAAGTAACAGTAGTAATCCTTCCCTTGAAGGTTCTGCTGAATGATGGTTAGGATTTAGTGCCGTGTTTCTACGGAGATCAGTTTATGAAGTTCTGAAGTTCACATGTAGGACTTGGTGAGGTTTCTTCAGTCTAAAACAAAAAAGACTCCAGCGCACTAAACTATCAGAATGGAAACCTTGGCATTTTAAGTGTGATTAATAGTGAGAAAACTTACTATTGTGTGATACTTCTTTCTGATCTATGTGAAAGATGTTAGGGTGGTGATTCCTTTCTCTCTTGGTTTGCAATGAATGTCATGAAGGAGGTTTTCTAAAGCAAGGAAGAAAGGAGAAATTCCTAGTGAAGCTTTTGACAGTTTCAGCTTACAAGCTTTCAAAAAACAATCATGAAATACAGTGGGGGGACTATGATAGGTGGGATGAATCTTTGTATAACATAAATCATTTCCTGTATTTCTTGTTTGCTTTGCAACCTTTGTGTTTTGATGGAAGACTTTGCTTTACTATTTATATCCTTTGCTGCTGCCACCTGACTGACACTTGCATGCTTTACCTATTAATAGTTTTCCCAGGTACTTGTTTCACTTGCATCTTGATAACAAATGTTAGTGAGATATAATTAATCAATGAAATCATAAAATGTTTCTTTTCCTGGCACTTGAAAAATGCATATGAAATGTTCCTTAAATCAACAGCCGACAGGGGTTTTTTTCTTTCTTATTTGAATGTATGTGGAACCCTGTAGGTTGCATGATATTAGTCAATTTACTCTTTTTTTCAAATTTCTCTTTTTATTTATCTCTCTAGGATTATCTGTTCTTCCTGGGTCGTGACAGATTATTACCTGTTTGTGTTCAATGGGACGACGAATTCATTTTGTGGTCGACCCTCAGGGTTGGTGCTGCATGGGCCTAATTATCTTCATCTGGTTGTACAATACAATCTTCATTCCAAAGGTTATCCTTTTTCCTCACTATGAAGAAGGAAATATTTCAGTTGTGGCAGTTTTGTGTAAGTCATTTTAACTTTGCTGTTTTTTCTACTAGTAATGATAGTATCTCTGGGCAGTACTTGGCATATATGAGAGGTCAGAAAGCTAAAGGATAAGAGTACTGGGAAGCATGCTGCATGTTTTGTGTTCTGAGAAATTGAGACGCTTCATTTTAGAGGTGTTATGGTAGGACTTGGTTGTGTGGAAGCTGGTGAAGAACATTAATATGGCTTTCACGTCCTGTAACTAGAACGTGTTGACCGGATTTCAGGTCCACATCTCTTAGTGCTTCTCAGAATTTGGGATGGTAATACTTATGACTGGCAGCAAACTGAGTTTTGTTCGTTTTGTCATGGGTCCCTGAATGGGTGAGCTCTTATGAGTTGTGCTAATAGATTTTGCTGGAAAAAAGGCTTGAATTGTGTCTGGAACCAGCTGTGAAGTGAAGATGCGCTAATGGGAATATTCTTTCACACAGAGGCTTTGAGGTGTAGAGTGATTGGTCTTTGATTGATAAGACAGTGGAGGAACTTCTTAGAAACAGTAGTATGGTCATAGTGGCATTCTGCTGATGCTGTTAGAACTGTCAACTGCTGCCTTTTCCTATCTTTTTTTTAAGACTGGCAAGTACTTAAAGTTGTAGACCATATATTACCAAAAGATATATCTGGAATTGAATGAGAAGGCTGAGTAATTTTCAGCTCAGTGCTGGAGCATCTGTATTTTTGATGTAGCATATAGTAGATATTCTGTACACCTGAAAAAGACATGACAAATGCTTATTTATTTTTTTCAGGTTATTACTTCTGCTCATTGTTTTGTATAGTTTCATTGCTTAGAGCCTCAGCAGCGGATCCAGGAAAGCTACCTGAAAATCCAAAGATACCAATTACAGGTACATTAAGTTGTGTCTGTATAATTGAATCAAAGTTATTTTATTATCCTCAAAGTAATTAGGAATCAATTTGACTTTGTGAGGTTTGAGGGAAACCGTGAGCTGTCTCTGCTGATTAAGTGTTGTCACTGTTTTTAACTTGTAAATTTCTGTCACTCTCCCTTGTGGAGAGTCAAAGCTTCTCTTTCAAAACTTGTATTCCATCAGAAGTTCAGTTCTGTAGGACCTTCTGCTAGGAAATTTTCCCACAGGAACAATTTTTTGCATTCTTGGCTTTCAGACATATTACATATACTTCTCACTTGATAATATTTAATAAAAAATAGTTATTGAGACAGTTAGTCATTTCAATTCTATAGCTTTTTTTTGAAGTAAATTTATAAGATGTTGAAAATGGTGGTGGAAGGTAGTCATAGGCTGGATTTTACCTGTGTTTTCTACCCATTTTTTTTCTCTTTTCAATGGCTTGTGTTTGTATGGGCTGTTAACCAAACAAACATGATGCTAATTATATTGAGTTTCTGTAGAGTGGTGTCTTAATGTGGCAGTTCCCTTCTGTTCTTGTGAATTTATCCCACAGTTCCTGCATGGTATCTGATGCTCCAGACGTTGGAGGAAATTTGAAACCTTAATGATTCTCCATGGAGAAAGACATTATTTTTATGAACTGTTTGATGCTATTAAGGTGCATACCTAATGCATGGGGCTTTTACAGCAGTTTGAAATAAAGTAGGGCTACTAAATATCATGAGCTTTGTCATATTAACAGATAATACTTCTTCAATGTAGATAATTTATTAAATGCAGTGAGGGGTGAGTATTTCAGTCTTGTCTTACAATGTGGTGGATGCCAGGAGGAAGATTTTGCTCGGTCTTCCAGATGGTAGTGAAAGTCTGGGATGATGTGTTTGGAAACATGAACTTTTTAACCTCAGAGCTGATGTTATGATCTGCATGAACTGGGCAGACAATTATAGGAAGGGGTGTATCTCCTGGGGATTCAGGTGTGTAACACTGATTGCAGAAAATCTTATGTCAGTGTTCTCTCTGCTCCTGGCAACTGATCCTTTGATCCGGTAAAATATAAGGTGCCTCAGACTTGGGTTCTGCAGTCAGAATTCTTGATGCAGAAAGAATAACATGGATTGTGCAGCCTGAGCTGGAGGATGAAGACACTCAGTGCAGTTACAGTTACATGAACAATGGAATGTTCATTTACCTGCAAAATACCAGGACTGGTATAAACTCCCTTTGTGCACAAATGTTTCCTTCTCATTTAAGGTATCCCTTTGAATAGCTCTTCAACCCGTGCATGGTCCATTCATGTCCTATGGCAGTGATATTTAATAGATACTGCTGAAGATGAAACATTCAGGCTTGACTGTGACATCAGTATTTTGATTTGATCACAGGGTTTGTCCTTGCAAAAGCAGAACTTTAGCTCTGTGGTATTCTCTAGGCCAACAGGAAGATACATTTCTGTATGGCAAAAACAGTATTCAAAAATGAGTTGGGATGTTTCTGAACTCTGCTTATAGCTACCCTGTTAGTGAGTGACACCTTTGTGACACTAGATTTATGGGAACAGGTTGTAAATCAGTTTCTATCTGTCATTATTGCCAGTTTAATGATCTCAGATATTCAGCTTCTTTACTACCAGTGTCCAAATGTTATTTTGCAGCAAGAAAGACCAGATTATATAGCTGCCTGCAGGTGTCTCAGAAGTTCTAAATTTAATTTTATTTTGTTTACATAGGGGCAGTGCTTTGCAGTATAAAGTTTCAGAATGCCTCAGTAAAATGCTCGGTAAAAACTGAGCTCTTTTTTTTTTCCCCTCACTGGGGTTTAAGAAATTTCTACATATCAAAAAAGTTTATTTAGGAAGAATCTACAAGTCAGAGTATTTACATTTCTTAGTTATCCACCCGTTTTACTTAAAGACAGAAAATACAGGCTTTTGTGACTGGAATTACTTACAGTGTGGTTGTGATTTGTTTCCCATTAAAGATGAACTTTCTGAACATAAAATTGAATTTTCATTTTCATGGAATTCCTCTAATTTGGGTGGTGCAATTTGAGATAAAGCGATAAACTGAGCAATAGTAGCTTCTGGTAGTTTCAGCTACTCAGTGTCTCTGGAGATTGACTTTTAAAGAATCTCACATTAGGCATTTAAAAATAGGGTGTATTTGTAGGTAAAAGCCTATCCTCTATCTGTTTTTTGATTGCCTTATGTGTAAAATTGCTTGTGGTGAGATGCATGTCTTAAAAAGCTTTGAGATGGATGTTGCTCCTGGAGTGTTTGTTGTGTATCATATTGTAGTTAGCTGGCAGTAGCAGTATTTCCTCAGGAGGTTTTGAAATAGCAGGGAGGTGGTATCATGATTTTGTCTAGCAGAGATGTTTTTTCACAGTAGAAGTGTAAGGAAATAATTGAGTTACAGTCTTCCTTGTCTGAGTGACAGCTTTTGTGCTGTAATAATTACTCTGTAGAAATATACAGGAGGAGAAATGATTTTGGAGGAGAAAACTGGCACAGAGTAGCAGTAACATCTTCCAGTTTAATTAAGGTCTTAGTGGGAAAAAAGTTTTTTATATGCTTCTTATCCTCAGATCATGGTATTTTTCTTGGAATTAATAGCAGACAGATTTACCTTGAGCATACTCGTATCTTGAATTTAAATCTCTCTAACGTGTCTTTATGTTTTCACCTAGAACGAGAATATTGGGAATTATGTAACAAATGCAACATGATGAGACCAAAGCGCTCACACCACTGCAGTCGCTGTGGACATTGCGTGAGGAGGATGGATCACCACTGTCCATGGTAATCGTGTGCTCTAGGTTGGCTTTACTTGAGGGGGAGGTTGGACCAGATAGCCCACTGTGGTCCCTTCCAACCTGACCGATTTCTGTGATTCTGTAAACCCAGGACATTTGTTCTAATAATCTACTCTTGTTTTAGTCTTTGATTTTGAAGTATGTGGTCTTGACTGCTGCTCATTTGTCATATTTCTTTCTCAGTAGTGCTTAATCATTTAGGCGCTTAGAGCAGGGAAATAAGAGCTTTAGGCTTTCTTTATGTCTACTGGTAGAACTGAGAGTAAGTGAAAATAAACATTTCTGGAAGTAGTTCTGAGATATCATTTACAGTGAGACAACAATGAGGAAGTGCAGAGAGCAGAACTGACATCAGGATCCCGCCAGGTTGATTTAGCCATTCTTCAAACTACCCTACTTGTCAATTACTGCTTCAGAAAATAGTGCCAGTATAGTGTTTCTGTCATCATGGCTTAGCTTGGTGCTGATGTTTGTGCCAATACTTGTGTAAAGTTGCATCCATGTAACTTCTGTAAAGTAGATTATACCAAGATTTCAGAGGGTTTTAATCTTGTACTTAATGTAGCTAGAATCTTTGTGATCCCTTTACTCCTTCCTTTTGGAGCGTGTTGAAGGAGTTTCTGAACTAGGTAGGGGTGCCTGTTCTATCTTATGTGCCTTTGGCTTCTTCCTAAGTCACGTTTATTTGTCTTTGGGGTAGCCTGTGATTGCATTTATTTCAAACCATTTGTTTGCATTTCCAGTTTTTGGACTCTGTGTAGTTCACAACCAGTGAAATGTATTGAGTAGCGGAAGATAAAGCATATCATTGTGAAATTTTGCAGACTTTATTACTTGAGTCTTACTTAAAATTGCAGGAGTGTCTTTGCCATGTGCAGACACAGACAACTATGTCTCCTGGTCTAAGCAATGCCCTCAGTAACACAATCTACACTTTAAGTGGCAGTGCCAGGGGTTCACTCTGTACAGTAACTGACATCTCTAACACAGAGAGCATCACTGATTGAGGGGGTAGTGATAAGTCAGTATTTCTTACATTTGCTCCATAAGTAATCATAAAGTCTGTTATTCACAGTATCATAACTTCAGTGTTAAAGTATTTATAATCTTGTCTTTACATGTACATACTTTGTTTCTCTGCAGGATTAATAATTGTGTTGGTGAAGACAATCACTGGCTGTTTTTACAGCTGTGTTTCTACACTCAGATCCTTAGTTCCTATACGCTGATACTTGATTTCTGCCATTACTACTACTTTTTGCCGCTGAAAAAAGAAAACTGGGTAAGAATCTGTTTTCTCTACAAAGTGAATAAATAGCTAGTATTGCAATGTAATTTGTTTCGGTATCTAGTTATTAGACTTTTCTGCTGTCACAGTTGTTGCCAGTGAAGAGAGTTCAGCTCGATATATGTTATCAAGTAAGCAAACTTATTTATGGTAAGTAACAAAAAATGCTTCTGAAAGGCTATGTGATTTATCTGTGTTAAAAACACAACATTAGTTTTCATGGAAATTTAGGAAAGGAGGAGAGAACCAATTAGATTCCTTTAGAAGTGATTATGAGTACAGGAAGAAGGAAGGTAACTACTTCAGGTGTATTCAAATTTCCTTTTACTTTCTCCAGAGTAAATTTCTGCAGAGTATATATCTCTCCTAATACCTTGTGTAAAAATGCTGATATTGCGAGAAAGAAGTGAGTAAAACATTATCATTCTGCAGGGAGAAAAATAAACATTGGTTTTGAAGCAATATTTTGTGTTGCTTTGAAAAGGTCAGGTGGGTTAAGGGAGAATTAAGTATGGTTTGTTTTACTTGTACTATGTGCAGATATCATATTTCCACATCTTGTCATCAGTAAAAGGCAGTTGAACACACAAACAGAGAAAATGAACTTACAGATTGGAATAGAGTAAAAAACTCTGGAAGTTAAGTTGTAAAGTCTCTGGTGCTCATTTATGTCTGCTGTCTGTAATGTCAGCATATTCACGGGGTTTGCTTGCAAGTTGTTCAGTGCCTGAAAGTGCCAGAACAGCACAGCCAGTATCTTGCTTTTGAAGAAAATGTTAGGAGATCTTGCTCATAAAGAAACATAAATGCTTCTAGCCAAAATCTGAAATGGACTTTGTGTTTGTACTGGACTTTAATGAACCCAAGGACACTAAAGAGAAAAGTCTAGAGACCAGGTTTAAAACATATTCAAAATTAGGTAACATTCCAGATGTTGTAAGTGAAGAGACTAAGATAGTGTGCTCTAAATTTTAGTGAGAGTTTTTCCATGTACTGAGGTGCAGCAGATTTTTTAATTCCATGTTGATCTACTGGTGCTGTCACATTCATCTTTCAGGATGCTGGAGACTGGCAAGTCCCACTTTCCATTTCATTGGAGGACTTAAGTTTATGATATGATTTTGCATCCTCAATGATATAAAATAAGAATGTTAAATTTAATGAAAAATTCT
Organism: Acanthisitta chloris; assembly: GCF_000695815.1. Classification (NCBI taxonomy): domain Eukaryota; kingdom Metazoa; phylum Chordata; class Aves; order Passeriformes; family Acanthisittidae; genus Acanthisitta; species Acanthisitta chloris. The sequence goes on along the minus strand of NW_008664405.1, from coordinate 21,238 downwards.
ACTTCTGGACAAGAATAGGGCATAGCCTTCCAAGCTTCTGTTTGCTCCCATGTCAGTCTGAAGTGGATGTGATACTCCCATGAAAGTGTCTGTGAAGATGATGTGTCAAAGGAGAGCTGAAAGTGTAGGAAGGCTATATTCCTTGGATAATCCAGAACTGATAAAAGGACTATATTCACATGGATAGTTGCAAATTTTTATTATATGGAAAGTACCAAGGTTGAGGACTTTCTTGCAAGTGTTTCTTAAAATAACTTCAATTCCAAAGGGATTAAATGTTTTTTTATCTGTATCAGTGTTTCCATTAAAAATGTTTAAGAGAGTCCAGAAATATGGAACCTGTCTGCTTGGAGCATCTTTGCATAGACACTGAGACAGACCTGTAAAATGGCTCTTAAAATGATTGGGTCTCACATTTTTCACTTTGTTTCCAGTTTGCTGCAGATGAGCTTTTCATTATCACCTCGTTTTACAGGCATTTTGGGACCTGAGGGAGCTGTTTTGATTTTTGTGGCTGCATTTGGTTAAAAAGGGATTATGAAATTGCAATCTTTCTGTATTAGTGAAGAAATATATTCATTCCTATCTTACCTTATTAGTTAAGAAATGTCTTAAGGGTATGTTGCGTTTTGGATTTTTGTAAAGTTAATGTTTTAGAAGGTTAACTAAATGTAAAAGCCTTTGCTTCTATTTTCAGTTGCTTTGTAAACTGATTTTTAATTTACAAACTAAGTTACCTTACTACATTTCTGGACAGAGTAATTTTATACTCTCTATACTCTGAAGGATTCTTGTGCACTGGGTTTGCAGCTTTAAGTGCAGAGTCAAGCACAGTGATAGTGATCTGAACATTGGATGGGGTATTGCAGTGCTTCTAGAAGGAGAGTTATTTTCCAAAGACAGAACCTTTGTATGTAGTTGATAGTGCTTCTCAGATAGTGTAGTTTTATGGTAGAGTGTTTCCTTTTTATTAGACAGGCTGAAGGAGTTGGGGCTGTTCAGCCTGGAGAAGAGAAGAATGCGTGGAGACCTCATAGCAACTTTTCAATATCTGAAGGGGCTACAAGGAGCCAGAGAGGGACTCTGTGTTAGGAACTGCAGTGACAGGACAAGGGGTTATGGGTTCAGACTGAAGGAGGGGAAGTTTAGGTTAGATCTTAGAAAAACTTTTTTTACTGTAAGAGTGGTAAGACACTGGCACAGGTTGCCCCTGGAAGTGGTGGCTGCCCCGACCCTGGCAGTGTTCAAAACCAGGTTGGATGAGGCCTTGAGCATCCTGGTCTACTGGGGAGGTGTCCCTGCCCGTGGCAGGGGTTGTGACTAGATGATCCAGCCCCTAAAATTCTGTGATTCTATTGTGAGAGTTCCCTGAATGCTCTGACTTACCTTGAGTTATTGTACTGTGTTTAATAATTTTTAATTACAAAAAAAAATACTAAAAAACCTCAACTTAGTAATTAGGTAATTAACTTAAATTCTGTCTGTTAGCTTTGCTTTTGAAAGTAATGTGAAAGGTAGCCAAGTTATTCGCTTGGAGGTGGTCTGTGCAAGAGAGGGAAAGGGAAATCATGTTTACTTCAGACATTTTACAACCCCTAAAGAGGTAAGAAGAAGTAGTTATTAAAGTTCAAAAAATGAATACATTTAAAACGTCTTGTTGGTGGTAAAAATAGATTCATTTCAACCATGTGCAGGGAGGCCTACTTTTAATATTTACCCTTTAGAAGATGTGACAGATTAGGAGGCTGAATATATGTGCAGTAATTATTTTAACCCATTTTGGTGTGTTTGCCTGAAGAGTGGATCAGAGTCCTAAGTTTGGCTGCCTAAATTTACAGTCATGAAAAGGATCGAGTACTTTGTTCTGATTAGCTTTGTTTAGGTTCAGCTGTGGTTTTTTTGGCTTTATCTGTTTGCATATGCGGACATTTCAAATGATACTCTTCCTTTTTAAACTGGATCTGTGTTATAGTACGCAGTATTCTGTACCCCAGGGAGCTAAATATGTTTACACAATTTAGAAAAACAGTAGACACATCAGGTCTGGCCTGTTCAGACCTTAGTTAAGTCAGTGTTACACTGAAGAGTATTTAGCTTTCTCAGTTTCACACCTGCAGGATTGCAGGGCACATACTGCAGTACAGAAAATTACTAGTTTGTGTGTCTAGTCAGTATCTCTGCCTGGAAGATGACATCAGAGTCCCATGACGCTGATTTTTTAAAGTGTTGCTAAGGTTGTGATGCTATATAACTTTGTGCCACAGAATAATTTGTCAGAACTATGTAATTTTGACATCACATGAACAGGGCCGGTCAGAAGATTTGGTTACTATCAGTTAGGATTTTAGGCAAGCATTGTGCAAGATTTGTCTTTGTACATCAATTAAAGCTGAAGTACCACAGCATTCCAAAGACTCCAACACCTTCAGTCTTTCACAAAAGCTCTGTTGTTGTTGAAATTTTGGCTGTAACCAAGACCTTACATTTTTGGAATCGACAGGGGTTAGTGTTTAGCACAGATTCAAAGAACTGGATGATACTTTTTCTAAACTGCCATTTGGAACAAACTTATTCTTTCTCACTAAAAAATACTTGTGAATTTTTTGGTGGTGTGCCTTCATCTTAATTTTTGCTCTTTGGATTTGAAATCACGCATAAAACAGAAGCTGTAGAATTAAAATAGCTTTTAGTGCTGTCCTCAAATAGTAAGTTCATTACAGTACTGATTAATGCATTATGAAAATGTGATCAGCATGTTAGTAGTTCCCTCCGAATTAAAACTTATGTCTTTATTTTTAAAGGGTGAAGGAAGAAAAACCCAAACATTTTTCATTAAGTATACTGAGGTAAAGGTGATAGCTTTAAAAGTAATGGAGGAAGCTGTTTCTATAGAGAAGCAATCTTTCAGCTTTACCTCTTACTGCAGAAAATGCTTCACAGCGTTCTTAGCTCTTGTAACTGACACACTGCCAGAAAGCTGGATTGTGGTGATTGCCTCTGTCCAGCAGGAGGAGCGCAATTACTGCTAGAAATGAAGGAAATGGTAATCAAATTGTCTATGTTAGATCATAGTATAAGCAAAAGATATAATTCGAATACAACAGCATATTGATTGGTTCCTCTGCAACCTTTGGTGGTTTCAGAGGCTAACACTGGAACATTCTTAATTTTGCATCTTCAGTAAAAACCATCCAGGTCAGGATGCCTGTATCTTTTAGGAAGCACTCAGTCTTATGAATTGTGAGATGAGAAGAATAAATATGAGTCTTCTCATGACTGCATAGTTGCCCTCTCCATGGCTGTGCTGGCACAGATTATAGACACAGCTGGTCAAATAGAAGCAAAAGTAAATGCTTCGGCAGTGTATTTTACCTGATTTATAGAACCTCCAGCAAAAGAAGTTCTGCTGATACATTCTGTTTGCTGGAAATGGTGCTAGAATTATTGTCATAGCAAAAAACTCTGACATACAAAAGCCTAAGCCGTTTTGCTCTGGTTTAGTTTAATTTTGTTCCCGTTTCTAGTTATCCATTGCATCTTCTGAAAATATTGCCACCGAATCTTTTTAAGTATTGTGAGCTCTATTGGTAGAGGTGGGAGAAACAACACAGAGATTGCATTCTGGCAATGTCAGCCTGCTCTGCCTGGCACTCAGGTTTCCCAATTCCAGATAAAAGGTGTTAGAAAGTGTTCATTGTGAAAAGATCTTTTACAGTAATATTTATTTAAAGGTTATGCATTAAGTGATACTAATTAGAATCTGGAAATATGTATAATCTAAAGTCTATTTATATTATGAAGAGAGTTTAAAGGAAACCTTTTCTCTTTGAATCATGAAATGATGCACAGGATGTGAGGTTTTTTTAAAAAAATTCATCATCAAAATCACATCAAAATTTTCCTTCTCAGAGTTCTGCAAAACCAGCCTAACCCTGCTCTCTTTCTGTGTAATTATAAGGACAGTATATGAATATTGAATTAAGTCTAGAAACTAAATTATGTGGTCTGTAGATAAAACATAAGCATGACTGAGAGGGTAATGTTTTGTTAGAACTTTGTATATTGATACTGTAATTTTTATGTGAAGATTTTATGGCCTTCTCTTAAAATCTGTTCTAGTCTGACATTGCTTCAGAGTTACTGAATTGATTCAGTAATACTGAACACTATGTAGACAATAATCTTTGGAATCCGAGTGCTATTCCCATTTTTACTTTTAACCAAATTAGTCATGAATCAGACTGGATAATTACTCATCTGGCAGACCCAAAAAAGTCCTGAATCAAATGTACTTTGCATAAACATCAGTTGTATTAATAATAGATAACTCTACAAAAGGGGATTTTAGAAAGGGGATTTTAGAATGCAGCTCATGTTCTGTGAATTTTTAATTTTTTTTTTTTTTAACATGAGTGAATTTCCTCCCTTGGGCCTCTCCTTCCCCTTTCTTCCTACGAAACCTTCAGTCTGTATTTTTTAGCTTGCTTTCTGGAATCCCACAGGCTGACTTTATTCTACACTGTTTTTATGGTAGTTGATAGTTGATAGACTGACTTCATCACCAGGCTGGGACAAACATCCTGGGCAATTGCAACTGAGAATAGACAAGCAGGTTAGCACATGTTACGTGAGGTATCCCTTTCCCAAGAGAAAGATGAGGTATCTTAGCATATGTTGTTTGTATATTAATTTATGTGTGCGTCATATTTCAGGAAAGATTGAATAAATGAGTGTTACATTGTAAATGTAAAATTATGAAGGTCCTTTCTCACTTTATCTCTTGCAGAACAGGTGAACTAGTCCTATGTTAGTCTTGCTGATAGCTCTGTCCTCAGTAGAGTGAGCTGTACTGAGGCATACTCTAAACACTTAATAACACACTATTGCAAATGGCAGGGACCTGTTACATGTTTTTCTGCTGGTCTTGTTCCTATTATTGTTAGCAGGGTAAAAAAGTTGAATTTGGATGCAGTGGTCATATAATTGAGTATGATCTTGAGCTGGACCCCTTGACCTCTCTCCTGTATGAGAGTATAAAGCTGTAATAGCTGTTGTCCAAGTCAGTGCCTTCATTGTAGGGATCATCCATAACAGTTGATGCTCACAAATGAAGACATGGCATGTGTTCTGCCATGAGTCTGAGGAAGTACTGCATGTATCTGCCTCAAGAGACTGGCTTTCTATGGAATCCTCTGGTATTGCCTGTTAAGATAAAGATACCAGATCTTGTGGTTTGTAATCCATTCCTCAGTGTAATGCTATACACCTAAACATATTTTATGGCAGGTTTCTATCGTTCATGTTTTGATCTCTCTTTATGAGTAGCTGAGAATCCTTGCAGTTTGACTGTATGGATAGAAGTAGCAGCTAAATGGAACATAAAAATCTTTATTTAGAACAGGCAGCAGCCTAGGGGAGTGCACATCTGAGTGTTGTAGGAAATGCTAAGTGGCAGCAACCCATGTGAACTGAAGTTTAGACGGAGCTGTTAGGCTGTGGAGTTGACTAAAAGGAGAGGAGAAAGGGGCTACCTGAAGTGTAGCTCTCATGTTGTTAAAACTTGGCATTTAACGTCTGTGCCAAGGCCACATAAGAAGCCTGGCCCAACACAGAAAAAACTGCTCTGGGACAAAACCCTGTTGTCCCATGAGAGCTGAGAGTTCATGCACTGATGTTGTCAGTTGATCTGTGTGTGTGCTTTGTGGCTCAGTCTGTGTAGTTCTTTCTCCTAGTACAGATCATGTGTTTTTTGGAGCTTGAGGTGCAGGCTATCTCAGTACTCACTGCACTGAGACTGGTGAATCCTAAATGGGGTTTGAACAAGAGGATCTGCTCAAAATATATCCAAAGAGGGACTGATTAGATATTATTTAGTCTTAAGGATTGATGGTTATAGTTTTGATTGGTTTTCTTAGCTGGAAAAAATGTTTTTTGTCAGTTCTAGGAAGGAATAATAAAATCAAATTGTGTTGAGCTTTTATGTAAAGCTGCAACTATAGTTACTTTTACTACTGTCCTTTGAATGGATTTTCAAAATGGTCTTTTTTCTAATTTCATGGAGTTAATATTTCTATTACAATGCAGAATTGTGAAAGTTCTGTTATTAAGGTCTGGTTACCAAAAAACTCTATTTCTGCATATACATTGATTTTCTATGGAAAAATTCTGTTCTGTCTGTACAGATTGCTAGATGAGGGCCCAGTTTTCATTTCTGGGTCATCATTGCCTCAAGGGCTTTGATTTGCTAGGGTTGTGTAATGGCTAGAAAAAACCATTGGTGATGTCAGCTCTTCTTACTAGTAATTCAGCAACCCCCAGTCTTTTGTGGAAGATGCTTTCATCAAGGAGGGAAGGAGGAAGGGCGAGGAGAAGGAAGGTAGGGAAGTAGGGATCCTTCATCTAAGGCACATGGAAAGCAGGAAGGTGATTTGGGACAGCCAGCATGGCTTTGCCAAGGACAAGTACTGCCTGACCAGCCTAGAGGTCTTCTATGATGGAGTGAGCGCTTTAGTTGACAAGGGAAGGGCTACAGATGTCATTTATCTGGATTTCTGTAACGCCTTTGACGTGGTCCCCCACAACATCCTTCTCCTAAGTTGTAGAGAGATGGATTTGATGAGTGGAATGTTAGAAGGATAAGAATGTGGTTGGATGGTCACATCCAGAGGGTAGTGGTCAACAGCTCTTGAGTTCTGATAGACATCAGTAACAACTGGTATTCCTCAGGGGTCCTATTAGCACCAGTGTTAATATCTTCACTAATGACACAGGACCTCAGCAAATGTGCAGACAACACCAAGCTGAGTGGTGTGGTTGACACGCCTGAAGGACAGGATGCCATCCAGAGGGACCCGGACAAGTTCAAGAAGTGGGCCTCTGTGAATCTCAGGAGGTCTAACAAGGCACAGTGCAATGTGCTGCACCTGGCTTGGGGCAATCCCTGATACCATTGCAGGCTGGGGGATGAACAGATCAGAGCAACCCTGCCAAGAAGGACTTGGGTGTGCTGGTGGAAGCGAGGCTGGACACGAGCCAGCAATGTGCACTTGCAGCCCAGAAAGTCAATTACATCCTGGGCTGCACCGAAAGCAGCATGGCCAGAAGGATGAGGGAGGTGATTCTGCCCCTCTCCTCTGCTCTGGTGAGAGCCCACCTGGATTACTGCATCCAGCTCTGGGGTCAGCACAGGAAGGATATTGACCAGTTGGAGCATGTCCAGAAGAGGCCCACTCAGTTGATTAGAGGGATGGAGCAGCTCTCCTACGAGGAAAGGCTGGGAGGATTTAATGATAGGGAGGAATGGGATCCACCTGCCTAAAAAGGGCAAGTTTGCTGGCTGGTTTGGTGAGACAGGCTTAAATTGAAGGGCTCGGGGGGTGGGGTCCAGAGGGGCAATGCTCATGCCATTGCTTCCTATTGAAGAGTAGGCTGTGCCAACCAAGTGCACCAACAGATGTTCCTTGGCTGCTTCTCAAGATGAGAATCACAGGGCTAACTACACCAAGGGTGTATATGGCTATGGTGAATCCTCTTACCTCTCATCCCTTCTAAGGAACCTGGATGCTTGATTACCTCTCTGAAGTGCCTGTACACAAACGCACACAGCATGGCGAATAAGCAAGAACAAAAAATCCATGTGCAGTCACAGGGCCATGATGTCACTGGAATTCCAGAGATGTGGTGAGATAGCTCACATGATGGGAATGTTGTCATGGATGGCTGTGTACTTCTTAGTAAGGACAGGGTAGTGAGGCGAGGTGGTGGAGGTGAGGGAGCAGCTGGAATGTACTGAGTTCCATCCAGGGGCAGAGAAATGAGTTGAGAGCTTATGAGTAAGAATTAAGGGACAGGCTAATATGGGTGACACTGTTGTGGGTGTTTACTACAGGCCACCTGATCAGCAGGAGGAAGTCGATGAGGCTTTCTAAGGGCAGCTGGAAGTAGCCTCACAATCACAGGCCCTGATTCTCCTGGGGGACTTCAACCACCCTGATACTTGTTGGAGACAACACAGCTCGGCACACACAGTCCAGGAAGTTCCTGCAGATCACTGATGATAACTTTTTGACACAAGTGGCGGAAGAGCCAGCGAGGAGAGGTGTGTTGCTGAACCTTGTACTAACAAAGCCAGGAGGAACTGGCTGAAGACAAGAATGTTCGGGGCGGCCTTGGCTGCAGTGGCCATTATCTCCTTTTTCTGTACCTCTAGTTTTAACATGGGTTAGAAGGGTCAGATGA
>NW_008664405.1:8249-12944 GCF_000695815.1 Acanthisitta chloris | reverse complement strand
TGATGCTCAAGAGAAGGAGCTTTTCTAAATTAAGAGTGTGCAGGGAATGCCATTGGAGGAATGTGATGCTAGATCCAGGATTTAACTTTGCTGTTAGCACTCTTTTATTAATTTCACTATTTTCTGTCAAGTTTAGTTTGAATACATCAAAACAATTCTGATATAATAAAGCAACATAACTGCGAAGATATGAAGAGGAAGTATTTTACAACTAGTAGAAACTGTGCCTTTCCTTGCTTTTCTTTAAAGTTTTGGTGGGCTCATGGAAAGGGAAATATTATGACTGGTTTTATTTTGAGTTGATTTAGCTTTGAGGGAACTCCTTAACTGAGTAAGAAGAGTTTTAAAAAAGCTTTTGAAGTTTTTTCAAGTGAAGAATAGATTTTCTACAGCAGCATGAAAGGCCAGGATTAACAAGGGTGGGATGCACCATCACAATAGTTCAGAAAAGGTTGTTGGGGATTGCTTTTTGTTTTAGCTGGTTAACTAGTGATTTATACTTGTTCATTAAATATTGACTTTCTTCACAGCTTTACTAGGCAGTACAAACTTTTTTCTTGCATTGCTAAATTGGACCTTCATGTAAATAATTTAAATAAAAAATCAGATTATTTTTTTTTTACTAAACATAATTTGCTTTTACTGTTACCTGTTTAATTAAAACCCAGTATATCTGAATTCCTCAAGTCCTACTGGTTGAATGTAAAGAAGGAAAGTTCAAGAGCAGTGTTGTGTGGTTTTTTTGGTTGGTTTGGTTTGTTGGGTTTTTTAATTCAGTTCATTTTTATTTTCTGGTTGTAATTTAAAGCTTACTTGAATGGTTTTATTAGTTTCCTGCTGTGATCTAGCTTTTCTAAGTGGAAAACCAGATGTGTCCATTCAAAAGACAGCCTTGAGAACGTAATTGTAAACTTACAAATAAGAGAATGGGTGTGTTAACTCATTATCAAAGGGTAAGGTGGGATGTGAACTCACAGTACACTTGATGTAACTGACTTGGACAAATGCTTTCCTGTGATAGAAATAAGGTGTTTTATCCTTTGAAGATGTTCTCTAACACTTCTCATATTTTGTGCTGGGTGAGAGTAGGCTTCTCAACACTGCTGGTCCAATATATTCACATTCCCCTCATCCTGAAACCTCTTTATTCTGCATGCTTATACAAAGTTACAGTAATGCACTCAAGCCCGAAATTTAAAAGGTGACAATAAGTTTATGTTGGATAATAGACAATATTACAGTGAGGACAGTCCAAGAGAGGTACTTGGATTTTGTGGGTACCATCTTCAACAGTCAAGCTTGGAATGTGGTTATTTTTCTTACATAAGAGGTGATGTAAAAATGAAGTGTGCTGTGGATGGGAGCTGAGGTATAGGAATCTTAATAAATCAGACTGTTTAACAGAATGGTTTTCCTATATTCTGTAGCTTTTGTGTAGCAGTCTGGCACAGTTTGAGATGGAAGATTCAGGAATAACCCATTTGGGCTTAATCTATTACCAAAATGCTAAATCTTGAAGGAGTTTTTTTTTAACACTCTGGCAAAATAAACCCCCAACTGTTTAAATGTATAAATAAAAAATTATTGGTTTCTACTTTTAATACACAAGTGTATCCATGATTCGCAATGTAGCTCAGAATCCCATATCTGCCTTCAGCTGTAAGTCTTTGAGAAAATCTCTTATCTGGTATTTCCACTTGGTTCAAAGATTTAACTTATATTGTATCTGCTAAAGTCTCTCTCTTTTTTCTGTCTTGTTCTAGGATGTGTTTGTATTTAGACATGAGCTTGCTCTCCTAAGAATATCTGCCTTCATGGGTCTAATAATACTAGGTGGAATAAGTCGACTCTTTTACACTCAGCTAATGGGTATTTTCACTGTAAGTATCTCATTTTAGAAGTATATATTAGTTTTATTTTCAGTACAGTTCATAAAAGCAGAAAGCAAACTGCATGTAAGGGAGGAACAGGAAAGTACTTGCACTGTGAGGCACATGTTTGGTATGTGTTCTGTCGAGACTCTTGACACCAATGAAGTCTGAAGAAACCTAACAAACAAGTGTCTAATAATTCCACCTATCAGGTCAGTTTCCTGACTTGTGTTAGTATAACAAACTCATGCATTGTCCTGGAATTGTGTGGCGTACGAGGTACTTTATTTGCAGGTTTTGATTTTTGTTTGTATTTTAAACTCTCGTGTGCCCTGGTCAAAGTTACACTTTGTGACAGTGAGGCCCATTGATAAATGACACATTCTGAGAACACAGGCTGGGATGTTTTTCTAACCACTACTCTGCCTTGCTGGGTATCTAGCTGAAGTGGTGCAGACATCTGAATTCTGCCTCCTCTCACTCACAGTAGTGGGAGAGACAGAAACTAATGGAACTTAAGAATTCAGATACTGAAATACGCATTTCTGTTAAATGGATATATATGAGAAGGAAAAAAAAAAACCCCACATGATCAGTACTCCACTAAAACATAGAAGTTATACAGAAGAAAATAGGGAACTAACCGTACGTCTACCACTCTGTTCTGTGTGCTGCCAGAAGCTTAACTAAATTTTAGGTGTGACCATCAGCATCCATTCAGGTACTAATACTATACATGAAATAAAACTTCTCAGATTGAACCTGATTCTTGTGAAACTTGGGGGACATTTTTGTTCTGACACAAGTTACCAACTGTGCCACTTCTGCAACAGGCATGAATGCCAGTTGTTATTTCACTGTTCTGAGCCTTGAAAATGTCAGGCTTCTACCACCACTGCACTCCTGTAAAGTGCAGTAAAGCCCTTTCTTTCTATATCAGTTGTAGAAGATACTGTGAAGTACATCTCATTCACTTAAAGAGATGGCAGCTGCAACTGGAATGGCTGTGGGCTAATAGCACTTTCAAGTCCAACCCCCTTTTTTGAGGCTCAGATCATAATTCTGAGGATTGCAGAGCTGCAGTGTGCCTGGATACTCCTTTGTCATCTTTGCCAGACTTTGTGAAACAGGCACTCTACAGTAGTTGTGGATGTGGATGCAGTATGAGAGGCAGATGCTGGAAAGTACAGATCTGCATTAGGGCCTTTCACTGCATTCTACCTTCCCCTCCAATGGCAGAGGGGTGCTTGCCTTATGTGGACAAGCTTTTAGGCATCTGAGGATTGCTGGGGAAGTAGAAATCCATTCTTGAGGTCTCCAAATGCTAGTTCATCCACACCACGTGGATGTTACTGCACTGACTCCTTGAAGAATGTAGGTTGTGTGGTCCATCCCCTGCTCAAAGCATTTTCATATCAGCAGCACAGTTATTTTCTCCCATTTCATTCCTTTGTTCATGAATATAGAATTGTCAAGACTAAACAATACCATCATTTTGAGGAAATCTGCTTGGCCACAAGTAGTCAGATTTCGAACAAAGCCAAATCTGTTTGGTGAGGTTGTGCTTAGTCTGTAAGTGGTGTTAGAAAATCTTCCAGAACAAGTGGTTTTTGATTGTCAGTGTTGTAGTGGGGGGGATTTGCTTCCTCCATAAATACTAAACAGCTTTGGCTAGCCAGTAGAAAGGCAATGGAGAGGGCAGCAGGTGAGTGAGTAATTTCTCTGCAGGCTCCCCAAAGACACACCTGAAAAGGGAAACAGAGAAACTGGTATACCCGCCCACAGTGCTGAGCACGCTGAGTGCAGAAGGCGTTCAAGTGCTGTCGAAGCAATGAACCATTATCACTAAGATGCAGTGGTGTTTCTTCTGTGTACTGTGCTGGAGTTACTGTTTAGTGTCTAACCTTCCTATATAAATTAAGCAAACTGTATCTGAAATGAGCTCTATTTGAAATAATGAATTAATGATGAAATGAAGTTTAACTTGGTATAAGGTACAGATCAAAATTAATTTAACATCAGAACACAAAAAGTGTAATAATTACACAAAAAGTGTAATAATGCAGACTTGAGGTTAATGTGAAAGACAGTCAAAATGCTTGAAGGCAATGGATATACACAGTTAAAGCATTCATGTTATATTAATTGCTCCATAGCTATTCTTGAGGGCAGTAATTTCAGTAATTGATGAAGCTGCCCAGAGATGTGTGCAAGGGAGGTGGATAAGTGTGTGGGCCTTTTGAAAAAGGCATAGCAACTCTTGCTTGTGCTTGTAGAGGAGAACAGGAAATAGATAATTTCCTAGTTCATGCTCTGTGCCTGTGTTTGCAGTTTAACATAAATGAAGATGAATTCCACAGCTCCTGGATAAAAGCTAGTTTTAAATAGTAGATACAATCAGCATTGGGGCTCTGTGATCTAAACTTTGACAGATACATACTGTTGCTAAAGGAGTCCAGCAAATTCAGGTTTGTTGGGGTTTAAAGTTACTGTTTACCTGTATTTCAAATGCTGCAAAAATTGTGTTTTTGGAAAGAAGAATAAACTCAAGATCTATCAAAAACTTTGACCATTTTGTAACAACACTTTCTGTTTCTCCATAAGATAAACTTGCTTGACTGTCATAGTTTTCCAGAAATCAAGTCAATAGTTGTTGTTTCATCTCAGTAATACAAAGCTGAGGCTCAGTTTTTCCCAGGAATCTTGAACATGCATATTAAAAAAAAATCCCAGATTCCTGGTCTTTATATTTACAGAAGTTTATCCTTTTGCCACTGCAGCACGATAGATGAAGTTTAATGTGTAGAATTATTTTGCGTTATGT
>NW_008664405.1:0-8159 GCF_000695815.1 Acanthisitta chloris | reverse complement strand
AGAACAGGCAGAAGTTTTTCATAGGATTTTAAGGGAAAAGACTGGCATTTTCTCCTTTTTGATAAATTTTCAGAACTCAGATTGTGCAGTGGAAAGGATATATCTGATACCCTCTAGCATGTTTTTTGGGGCAGGGCAGTAGCTAAAGGAGAGAAGCAGAGCAGCACATTATGAAGTGCAGGCAAAATATGCTGCTGTGTGTGCTGGCCCTTTGCAAAATTCAGGTTTGTTGTGCAGTTCTGACTGATCTGTGCCTGTCATTGAATAACTGCCATTGGTTATGTAAAAGTTCTTTCAGAAAAAAATGTGTGCATTCTGCCATTGTCCTGCTTCATGCGTGTTCAACAGATAGGACAGTGCTTGGAAAAAATGTGCTCTCCAGTAAAAACGAAAACTTTGTAACTCGTGTACTAAAATTTGGCTCTTACACAGAGAATGTTCTTAAGGCTGTACTGCTTGATTATAGGCCAAGTTACCTAGCACACAGTATTTTCTCTGAGTACGTTTACCCCGTCTCTCATTGTCGTATAAATTAGGGTTAGGGTATCATTAGCACAACTCATTTGAAGGTCCAGGAAGCCAAAGAGCAAAGGAGGTGACTTCCTACAGTGAGAGAGCAGCTGGTTGGCAAAAACTGTCCTTAGAGGAACTTTTGACATGAATTGTTCCGATGAAGAGGGGAGCAGCTGAGGTAGCCTCTGTATACAGGATTAGTGCTTTCTCCCTAGAAACTAGCATATGTGAAACACACTTCTAGCAGAAGGGGCACATGGCTCTTTTCATCCTCCTTTTCCAGTTGCTTTCCCCAAGCTCTATGTGCCTCTAATTTTGCCACCATCCTGAATTTTAACATTTCTTCCAGCACATACCTGACATTAGTCTTGGGGAAGTTTTATTTGGATACTTTAGAAACAGAAGTCTCTGAGTTCTTTCTATACCTCTGAAATAGGGAGAAATTTAAAATCCTAGTTTAGGAACTCTAGCATCCTAAGAAGATACTCTTCTTAGATCTCAGCACAACAGTCTGTCTTCTTACTTAGAATTTTCAAGTTTCTAGAGAACTGGATAGTAGAAATCTGTTTCGCACATGAAGAAAACACTGATGTAATTTACAAAATGCTCATCCATTTACATTGAAGACCTGCTCGTCTTCCTTGCTTGTAACTTGCTTTGCCTGTCCTCTATTCCCTGTCATTTTTTGTAGTGCAATTTTGAATGTTATATTTCTTAACTGGAAATGATCCTCTATTCTTACATTGTCAGGCAGCATCATGTTTATTAATGACATTGAAAAGTAGAAGTGAACTTAGCGTGAGATGGGTGTTACACAATAGAAAAAGTAGATGGTCTCCTACTAAGAGCAACATTTTCCTTCAGACCTTTCTTCTAGCTGCTTGTACTCCACAAGCAATTACTTGTCTTTTGCCTCAGTCACTACAGCATAACAAGATAGCATAACAGGCCCCATGAAGGGCTAGAGGTGGCTTTTTCTCTTGGATGGTGGTTTGCCATGAGTAGTAGAATTAGGATTTAGATGTAAACTATTTATTTGCCCATTTCAGAAAATTTTAACATTTTCCACAAAAAAATCCAAACCATCTGTCTTGTGCCACTGCTGCCTACACCTCTTAGTGGCATTGTATTGCAATGGCAAATGCAAAGTGTATCTAGAAAAGAGTATTTTGCATTTAATCTAGAAGGAAGTATTCTGTTATTCAGTTTTATTTTCCAATTACTTTTTGTAATGCAGTTATGTCAAATAATCAAATTTATTGGGAAAATAAATGAAATAGTACTTAGAAACTTGCTTGCTTTCTCTCAAGGCATACTTTCTTGACTTTTTTTTAAGAATTCCTCTCGCATTTTTATATGTAACAGATGTTTGTTTTCATAAAAAAGCCTAACTAGCCTATTTATTTGTGGGGAAAAAGCATAAATTCATGTAGAAAAAAATGTCATATCAACTACAGATTGTTTCTGATGTGTGATTGCAGGAGGTAGAGAGCTTTTTTAGGAAGAGCTTTTTTCCCCCAGACTTTTTAAAAAAGGTGGAACCATTAGGATGCTCATATGTATATTAGTAGAAGACTAGAGCTGGCATTTGCATTTCTCTCACTTGTATTCCATTTTAGCTTTAAGAAAGTACTTGTCTGCCTGTCACATCACTTCAGCAGTTAAATCATGATAAAGACCAGTTTTTCTGTAAGATTTTGACATTGGTTGTGTTTGATCTACAAGGCATTGCTATAGAACATAAATAATATTGCATGCTGTTTTTTAAACAATGGCTTGTCTGATTATGTTGGTATTTGTTCATATCTCTAGAGAGGTTTTAAAATGCACCAGACACCACGAAGAAGTATTCAGTTTGTTGTCCAGTTTTTAAGGCTGGTACCTTTTGCATATGTGGGGTTTTCTTCCTCTCAGGATCTGTGTTCTTTATTCTGTTGGCTGCCACCTGTCTGAAACAATCAGCCACTTCTTTCTCTTTCTCTGTACAAAAGGAAAATCCGGTCTTCCCATGGATGGTGGAAGGTAACAGGATAATCAGTTCAGCAGTGATCCTCTGATGTCATTGTGGGAGCCCTGTAAAAGCGGATTATCTGTGACCCAGATAAAATAATTAGAAATTACTTGGACACTTACAAATAACTGATCTACTAATCTCATTTCCAAAGTTAAAAAAGGCCTGTCTCTCAACGTAACACTACCAGATGTTTCAGTTAAACAGCATCCTTTGCAGAGACTAATCTGAACCCTAATTTTAAAGGATTACCTTTGATTGTTTTTATTTCAAACACTAAACAGTTAGTGTTTTCAATTTTTCCATATGTTCAAACACACTATTTATATGGAAGAAAATAAATGTTCTTATCTTTTCCTCTCTAGTCCATCAAATATGATTTTATGTGATTTGTGTTAGTATTGCAAAGAAAAACTTTTCATTGAAGTTATTGAGTAATTAACTTGTTTCTCTGGGGCAGGACTATTTAATGGATGGGCTTTTATAAATTCAATAGATACCATGTGGTCTTTGTGCAAGGTAGTGGATGTATTATCATAAACTCAGTGGACAGTGATTTTATTAATTTAATTAATGCTACCGGGGTTTCCTGTTAATTAACTGTTTGAATGGTGTACAGTGATATGCCAATATCCTGTTGAATCAGTACTGTGTGGATGCGGAAAAGAGAAATTTCCCTTTATTTGCTTTTGGGAGGATGGAAGGAAATATGGTGTATGACAGCCTGTCTAGTGCACAATATTATGCCTACCACATGATTTTTTTCCCCCTTATAAGTATTTTGAAATGGTGTTATTTGTTTTTTATTGTACAGTGTTTCTCCTTCTCACCTTGAAGCTGCATATGTATTTTACTAGTGATTTTTTCAAACTTTTTACAACAGACTGCAAAATAATGAAAATTTATCTGTAGTTATTCCATTAATAAAATCAATTAGATTAATTCTTTGCATATTTTCTACTGTCAATCCATTGCTGATTTAGTATGCAGTGTGCACACGTGATCTAGTTGTACGGAAATTTTTTTGTCTTTAAAAATAAGTATCTTGTAATTAAAAATATTTGTAATCATATCTTTAATCAGATAATCTATTAAATACTATTTTGATTAGTGACTACTAAGGGCTTTTCCTGTTTTTTCAAACATGGCAGAAGTGTAATCAAGGAACTATTAATCCTCATAATTAAGTTTAGCATATTAAAAATTAGGATTGGTAGGGGAAATTAGGATTTCCAGGCAAATGTATTCTTTACCTGGCTACGATAAAGTGTAAGATATAAAGTAATTGTAGAGGGAGAGCAAAGGGAATATAAACTGTAAACCCAAATAGTAATTGGAAATTAGACATGTAACAGAAAACAAGTTCATGTTAACATTGGCTGTCTTCCTCTTCCCCTTTATTCTTATCCCTTCCCCTTTTTCCTGTCTCTACATTTAATCCAGGTAGATCTCCTATTAGAAGACTGCATAAAGTCCTATAAATTACATTGTCAGGAATTAATAATGTCCTGATCTTTGAATACCATTTTGTTAACTGTGTAAATTCTTTTGTGTATTTCCCTTATTCTTCTCAAGTAGACTAGCAGTCTGTGTAACAGTTGTAATGAATGTGTCCTGACAGTCTTAAACATAAAAAGATGTTAGTTTATTTTGAAAAAGCTCTTTCATGAGCTGTTTAAAATATGAGAAGAAATCCAAGTGTAAGATATGCTAAGTGGCAAAAGATCTCATCTGTTTTATTTAGGTCACTACGTGTTTTTAGGTAAATGTGAATACTTTGATTGAAATTAATTATTTACAATATTATAAAGAAAAAGTCTAGGTTAGAAAATTCAATCCAAGAGATTTTATACTGTGCAAGGAGTATAAAATAGTATAGAGTATCGTGCCAAAAGTCTCCCGTGTTCACCACTCAAGGAGGAAGTCCTTTTACAACTCAAATATTTTTCTAATACTAAAGGAAGTACCTTGAACTAATTGAAAATAAGTAACTATAAAAATTATGTTTGAGTGTTCATGGGGCTGAAAATATTTTGTTTAAATGTTGCTTGTCAAATGTAGACATCAGAGGATTAAAATGGTTTCTATGTGAAGAAGGTTGCAACTAGCCTTCTGAAGTGTATTTTTTTGCTAATATTTTTGTCTTAGGAAGGTATTTTTAAGTATCAAGACAAATAATATATTTTGTCATTTATCTTGTCATGCAGCTATCTGCACCTCACACATCTTTGATTCGAAATAGGCTGAAGTAGAGACTTCTGTTTCTGTTGCCTCCTTTGTAGATATGTTCCTCAGTTGTTAGCAGAGGTTTTCTTTTCATTGAATCATTTTCTAATATGATAAATACATTGGAAATCTATTTAACTAACTTAATCAGAGCATAAAAGAGTGCAGGAGTATTCCCTAGATAAGCTTCATTTCACATTTTGCACATGGGTCTCTGATTTAAGGATTTAAAGTTAAAACAGAACCAGTAATTTTCAGGCTGAACATAATTGTAATTGATAAAATAAATCATTTTATATGAGAAGTTTAGATTAAGAAAACAGTGCTAAAAAGTGGCCAAATATAAACCCAAAATGTATTTAATTCCAAAAAAAAAGAAAATTTCTGCAATATGAAGTATTCTATGTTCAGTGTTTTATGTTCTTCAGTTGTTTCACATAAATGCAATGGCTGCAAATCCAGGAAAGTTTCCAAGTTTCGTGTTTTCTTTTTCTGCTTCATCATACCGTTCTGCTGATTTCTTCTATACCTAGCATTCGAAAATACTAAAAGCATGGTATAATGCTTACATTCTTCTATTGCAAGTATAAAAGAGAGCTGTATTGATTGCATGTCACTTTAAGCAAACACAGAAGAAAGATAGAACCAGGGATTGTGGCTGCATGCTTTGGAGTTAGGTATGTAAGCTATAAATTAACAGCTTCTCCTTTGGAAAACAGGAATCGGTAAGAGAAAAATAGTCTTTGTGTGTGCTTCTTCATGATAAATTGGTTCATGATGACTATGGCACAGTTTGTTAAACAGTGCATGTGATCTTTTTCATTCTTTTTTTCAGGCAGCTGTTAAAGCTGTTTAAGCTAATTAAAAACATAGATGTGAGAAATATATTTCTCTGAGGAGATGACATGGGTGCATTCATTTTCAACTGCAGAACTCAGTGCTCTTAGATAGATCTCTCCATTCCTCTGGTAGCTGTCTTAGCTGTGGCAGAAGCTTACTTCGCTTAGAGTAAACAAGCTGCTCTTACAGACTTGTAGTATGTCCTCAAAGAGAGAAAACATTCCTTCTCCCCTTGGCAGAATCTGAACCCTTTGCCATTTTCCTGTTGTTTTAAACTGATATGCAGTTAATGATTCCTGTGTTTATTTCCTCTAATTTCTTTTGCCTGTCTCACTGAGGTACGATTTTTTCTTAGTTGCTTTAAGATGCTTATCAGTGGGTATGTATCTCTGAATAACCAGGTGCAGGAACAATAGTTGTTTCCAATCTGGATGATGACTTTGGGGGTCCAGATGATCCATCATATGAAATTAATCAGTTGTGTGTTTGTCAATTTCATCTTATATGCAGTTGTAAATTTTAGGGGATTCTCAGAGATTACAAGTACTCAATAGATGTGCCATGTTTGCTCATACCAAGTTATTTTCAGCTTTTGGATGAGTGCCAATTCTCCAAAAGGTTTTAACATTAGTATTAGCTGTGAGTCTGGAAAAAAAAAAATCTTAGTGGAGTTCTATTTGTATTAATAGTAATCCAAGCTGATAGTAGATGCAGACAGCCAAAGCCTCTTAGGCTGAACACAGTAATTCTGATGTTGCAGCAAAACCTTAGTGTACATCAAATGCATAATTAAGAGATATGATATTCTGTTTAAAAGCCATTTGTGAGATGTGTTAATGAGCAGAGCACCTTGTCATTCAGAAGAATAGTGGTTATTCCAGTCCTCTGTCTCCAAAAGAAGAAAAATCCATCTGCCTGAGAAGAAAGCCTTAAATAACAGGACAAAACTCAACTGTGGTCCTGACCTTTTCCTTCATCTTCTGTCTCCAGAGGGGCTACTGAGTTCCCTGGAGTGCTGTGAAGTTTCACTTTCATTTGGAAAGGTAAATTGGTTCACTCTCAAATGAAAGTTTGTTTCAAATGTGCCTAACTGGCAGCAGTCTTGGGGGAGGGAAGATATGGGCATTTGGTTTAAGTTCAGCCACCAGCGCTTTTCAAGCAGAGTGATGTTTGCTCCTGTTCCCTCCAGCCCTAGCTTGCAGCTTTTATGATGTGGCTCTAAAGGAAGGAAAGGCAGGAGGGATGGAGGAAGGGAGAGAGGAAAGGGAGAGAGTAAGGAAGGGAAAGGTGGGAGGAAGGAAGAAAGGAGGGAGGGAAGGGAGGGAGAAGGGAGCGAAGGGGAGGGGGAGAGGAGGGAAGGAGGGAGGGAGGAAGGGAGGGAGGGAGGAAGGGAGGAAGTCCTTGCAGTTCCTGTTTTGGTGCTTTAACTTAGTTAATTTAATGTCTCACATTTTAGAGGGAAGCAGAACCTGATGATAGTTTTTCAGGTCTTGATAACATGCCATGGCAGCAATTAAAAAAGAAATACAGCCTCCAGTTCCCAACCTGGGAATTCCTCCAAAAATCTCAAGCACAGTATTTTAGGGAGCAGTACAAGTGTATTGATGATAACAATGTGCATAAACATAGCAAAAAGCTATATTTAAGGTATTTGGTCATGTTATTTCAGCACCAAAAGCTTGTTTAAGGCTCCTTTTGTGAAATGATAGCATAAATCTTTAATAACTAGAAATCAATTTACAGCCTGGAGTAGAATGTTACTGTTTTACAAAAAAATCATTTGCCATCATTCCTTTCAAACATGCCAATATGATGTTGTACTGTCAGGTAGACAGCTTGGAGTTGACCAGAGAATAATTCCTAGAGCCAAGGTATTTTTGAAGTTACAGTAGGAGCTTTAGCACCTCATGAAAATGCTGTTAACACCTCCATGGCACTTCAGTGATCTCTGTGTTTACTTAGTCCTTCTTATTTGGAAAGCTGTGTGTGAATTTCTGTGCCCAGCAAAGGTGGTATGTGTTATGACAAGAGTTGGACAAAACGCCAGTCCAAGGAGGCAGAATATACCTTGGCTGTGCAGTTGGGTTCTGACCTGTGACGTGTCTTGTAATGCTTTTCTCCCACCTGTGGCAGGTGAGGAGGGATATGCCAGACAGGCCTATAAGGTGAGAGGAACAGCAATTTATCTGTGGATCAACAGACAGTATTACAGTTTGCTGCCTCCAGTCTTCTCTTCGCTCACTGCAGAGCAGGTGTTAAAACCCACATAGCAATGGGGTCGGAGAGATTGATGTCGTCTGCTGTGGGTGTGCCTTCTCTGCACAAAAAGGGAAGAACTTGTGCCTCCTGGTGGGTTGGAGTGAGAAGAAGGGACCTATCCTTTGTCGTAGTGTGCCTGGAATTCAGCTGAGTAGGTCGTGGGCAGAATTAAGAGGGTTTCCATTTAGCATGTGGTAGAGATCCTATTCCAAAACTCATCAGAGCTGGCAAGTGGATTTAGAAGGACAAAATTGGGCAAGTGGACTTGAGGCCACCCTTGTCTCACATTATTTAGCTTTTGTTGCATTTT
>NW_008664404.1:29029-39214 GCF_000695815.1 Acanthisitta chloris | reverse complement strand
GCGCCGGAGCGGGGGAGACCCGACCCGCGGGGAAACCTGCGCCGTGACTTTGCCTTTGCTTTGTCCTAGAATCGAGTCTGTTTTGGTGGTCTGCTGAGAAGAACGAGCAACTCCTGCAGTTTTGGGAAACTTACATTTTGATAATGGAAACTTTGGAAGGGAACCAGGTAGGAGCGCCGTGCGATCTGTGCCCGTCCTAGGTGGACGTGATACCTCCCTTCTTGCATGTGTACTGGAAATTATTTTGTTGGACAAAGTGTTTCCAGTTTTGGTGGTTGTACCAACTTAGTACTAACAGGACTATTTTTGTTTTAAATACTAACACACTGCACATGTCATTCATTGGGAATAAATTCAGCACTCTTATCTTTGGAATAATTGTGGTTAAAGCAGTAGATTGAGCTAAGAAAGAAAAGTCTGGGATGCGGCTTACTGCAGGACCACGGGTAACCGGTTTCCTAGTGAAAAATCGGGTGATTGCTTTTAACAACCTCTCTTCAGTAGAGGGGATTGTGCCTGTATGTTAAATCAACTTGTGGCCTTGGATGAAAATTATTTGGGGAGTCCAGTGTACTTGGCAGAAAGATTCTTGTTGACTTGAGACTTCCATAATTCTATGGTACTGTGGCATTAACTATTAGTTGTGTGCCCACATCTTTGTAGTTATTTAATATTACTTTTACATCATTCTGCAGCTGAAATAGAATTCATTGACGTGCTTAATTTTAGATATTTGTGCTGTTTTAATTTTGATGAGTAGAATGACTGCTTATTAGGAAGTATTGTTTTTTAAAATACAGTAGCATGGAAGTATTAGTTTTACTTTGGTGCTAAACTGCAGTTGAGTGTTACATACCACAGATACTGCAGTTTTCTTTAAATGCATTTATGTTGTCAACCACTGTATTAATGCTTTTGATAGCAAATTCTAGCTAATACATAACTGGTAGTTCCGAGATTTGAGATATAAACTGACTGTTTACATTACATTTGATTTGCATTTCAGATCCATGTCATAAAGCCAGTATTACCAAAACTTAACAGTTTATACGAGCATGCTCTATCAGGGGACAAAGGTAAGACATCCCTTCTTCTGAGACATCTCCTAAGTATTAGAAAGTTACGTCACACTTTTTTGTTTGCTTCTGCTGTTTTAGTAGCAGATTTTTATGTTCTCAAATTAGGTGTTTTCTGAGTGGCTATTCCAGTTTTTATGGGTCTGCTGTATGCATAGGTTGCTTGGCATATGTGCACAGGCAGTGCCATTCTGCTCCAAGAAAAAACCCAAGCATATGCTTATTGCTTACTGTGTTATCTTTAAATACTCTTTTTTCTGTCAGCAAACCCAAATAAATAGTACTTTTTTCACTGTGTTTGGCTTTACTTCAGCCTATAGGAAAATAAACCGAGAGATTCCTGAGATGGGTCATAGCCACCTTCTCATTAGTAGCAAGGAGAGAAGATATAAAATGAGTGCTGAGACAGCATGTTGAAGGATGTAATGTCATCTTCTCTAGGGTATGACAGAGTGTGTTTAATTAGGCAGTGCAAGATGTTAGAGATTTGTAAAGTGGAAGGCCTATTATTATAAAAGTTTTGCAGGTAAATACATTGGTATGAGTAGAGTTGCAGGAAGAAGGATGTGGCATTTGCACTTTTTAGACATTTTAAATTGTGACTAATAAAGTGCAGAGGGTAAGTTTGGAAAGCTATGTTAATTTCTTTTATTTTGTATTAGGTTTAGCAGGGTATTGTTATATGAGTAACAGTTATAGTCATCTTTTTTGAAATGCCCTGTGAATAGACTATAATATTTTCTAGAATGTCAGTGTGCTGTGTGTTAATGTGTCACTACCATTTCTGTGTCACTTTAGAAGAATTTCCTTTTGTAACAGGTTGTTGGCTGTTTCACCCATCATGGCATATGTGCATTTATAAACGAATGTTTGAGAGTGAGAATAAAACCCTGACAAAGGAAGGCATTCTTCATTTTCTGCAGCTTTATGAAACAAAGCATCTTCCGAATTCTCTTGGTTTTTTGGAGGTAAGGGTGTTACTGTTACTTGCCAGAACAAATGTGTTCTGATTTGTGAAATTCGATACGTGCTGTAAAAATACCCTTAATTAGCTGTGCAACTGATAGCAATATTTGTAAGTGGTGTCAAATATATAATTACTTGAAAAATGGCCAGGCTAGAGGGAATGTGGTTTTGAGTGCAGTCATTCATTCCCATATTTCAAACTAATGGCCTCTAATTAAAGTTGGTTCCCAGTTTGTTTGTTACCAGAAGTGAAATTGTCAGAGGAGCAATTGATGCCTCAGATTTTCAGAGCTCCTGTATTAAGGAAATTTCCCTGTGACCATTCAGATGTCCCTCTGGGAGTCACACCACTTGAGGCTTTTAACTGCTGGGGCTGAAGCCCCTTCACAGCAGGCTGCTCCAGTGAGCCAACAGGTGCCCTGCTTGACTCCCTATGCATACCACACTCACACAGTCAGACAGATTTCCCTTTCTGACTCTACCGTGGATTTCCCATAGCAGAGTCCCAGACATCTGGTTCCTTTAAGTAATTTAATCGTGGTGCAGTGACATAACAGCTTCAGTTGATGCCCCTGTGTAAGGACCCTGAACAAAGGAATCCTTGGGCTTTTGTACCCTCAAAGTCTGTGCACCTGCTCTGCACACACCTTGCACGCACCTCTTGGTTCAACAGTGGTAATTTGTCTGGGGTCTTCTCACTGTCTGTTGAGTCCTGCAGGGTCTGTGGGTGTCAGGCCAGTGCCACAGGTCCCCATGCCCTTTGTCAGGCCAAGTGTCAGTGCCAGTTCATGGCTTATTGCTTGGAGCTGAGGCCATTTCCCGCCACCTGGGGTACAATGTGCTGTTTGAACACCAAGTTGCCTGCATGAGATGTATTCCTGGAAAGTCCTCCTTTGTTTCAATTGGGCATACCTGCTCATAATACACTTAGAGGAAAAAAAATGCAAAGGGATTTAACCACTGCCATCGTAAACAACATTAGTACAAGTAACAAACATAACAGAATTAAGGCTAACAAGATTGTTATAGGGTAGAGTACAAACTATCGATTCTTGTGCCCAAATACTTAAATGATTATCAATATGAGATCACAAAGGATTCTCAGAAGTCAGTTATCAACGGGTTGATCATCCACTGCTCCTTTGATGTGAGAATATATCCAGTTTTCATTACTGAAAACTTTAACAGCAAAGTAGGAACACAGTAAAACAGTACATGGCCCATTCCGTTTAGGTTCTCATTTGGATTTTCTAGAGAATACCTTAATTAAAACCTCATCTCTGGGTTGGCTGTGTTTTATGTATGTGTATTTCGGGTGGTGTGGGATGATACCATTGAGCATATTTTCTTTTTGCCCTTTCAGCCCGTTCTGCATGCTAAAACATACTGTGTCAAGTGTTCATCCCTATCCAATAGGCTGGTCCTAGCTGGGATATAAGTTTCTAGTATAGCTAAATACCTTCCAAAGAGAATTTCTACTGGTGATAGCTATGCAGGTTATCATGCAGTATTCTGTACATCCCACAGAACCAAGTTTAAGGCTTCTGGCCATTTTGGATTAGTGTGAGTGCTTATTTTCACTACCTTCCGATGTTCTGTGCTTCCTTTCTGCTTGTCCTGAGGACTGTGGGTGATGTGGTGTATGTAATTCTCTCTATATCCACGAAGGCTTAAAACAGTTGATGTTATTTGATGTAAAATGAGCACTTGTTTGATTCAATTGAGTCTGGAACCTTGTATCTAGGAATAACTTGGTTTAGCAAGGTGCTTACCCCTCTTTCTCCTCGGTGGGAAGGCTTCTGCCCAGCCTGACGGCCACTTTACTATCAGCAAATGTTTGTACCTGCCCATAGGTGACATCTCTGCATAGTGTGTTTGGAGTCGCTGAAAAGGGAAGTAGGCCCATGGTTATTCTTCTAACTCTGGGATCAGTCTGGTGCCTGAGAACTTTTGGCAAGTTGGGCAGCTGTTTGATTCTTTTTGCAGCTGCATAAATTCACGAAGCTGCTGATACTTTCTGTACTTGGTTCCTTACTGCCTCTGTCCCTCCATTGGCTTTACTGTGAAACCATCTAGCCGCGGTGATGAAATGTTTCTTTGGCAGAATCAGTTTTTTCCCGGTTGTTCATATTCCATCATAATTTGGGATTTCCTTCCACTTTTCCCATTATCTGTTTTCTTCTGTTGAGCAGCAAGGGAACATAGATTAAATCAGTCCATGGTTTACTTGGAGTATGCATTGCTTGCTCACACTGGTGATGTTCTGAATCATCAGGCAAAGGTATTAGGCTTGCTTGGGTTTTTTGGTTTTTTTTGTTTTTTTAAATGAGTTTACATCCTTTTAAGATTATGTTGTCTGCCATTAGGAGGATTAGTTCATACCTATGTGTCTTTTGGGGTGATAGAGCTTGGGCTGCATACTGTCTCAACACTACTTCTACCTCATGTGGAATGTGGACTGGTACAGGATGTCCCAGCATAAAGGAGTGGCTTCTCTCCAGTGTTGTTGCTGCTGTTGCCACTGAAATAATACAGGCTGGTGCTACTGCTGCAGCTGTGTCTAGTTGAACTAAGTAATATGTGACTGGTCTCTGGTGTCCTAATTTCTGCATTATCACCCCGCTGGCTATTCCTTTGCACTCATGCATGGGCAGATTGAAGGGTTTTGTATAATATGGGAGCCCAGGAGAAAACACCAAAGATGTGGGGTTTTTTACAATTGAAGCTTAAATATTTAATTTCTTTTGACAGAGCTGAAGTTTGGACGGGGATGCACAGCATCTGTTTTTCGCTCGGGGAATATATACATGTATAGGGCCTGGTACACAAGTGTTCTCACCACAGTTTGCTAATAACAAATCCCCTACATACTGCACAAGAACAAATTCACAGACTGGATTTTGAAGATCCATTGCTAGATAAGCCTGTGAGGAGGTGAATGCCTCTGTAGTATATTCAGTGTATTATTGTATCCTGTAAAAAAAACCCCTCCCCTTAAAATATTATGTATGTGGGAAGAAATAAGTTTAAATTAAGTGTAATTTTTTTATTACTGTCATATGTGGGCTGACTCCCCAACCGGCCTACAGCTTAGTGATGAGTGATTTATATTATACTGTTATTTCTTCATTTTCTCTTTCATAGAAGGAGAATTGTCCTCAGAGGTTAACATTTCTGATTTAGGCAAATTAAGTCAGGCTTTTGATGAGCAAGTTGAAACAAAGGCAACCTTAATACACACTCTAAGTCTTTCTGCCTGTGTTGGCTTCTAGTACTTCTTTTATTATTTAAATCACTTTTTTCTGTCTGTTTCCCAAAAGGATTTCTTACTTGTCTGCACCTTTCACACTATTCTGTGAAATGTATTTAGTGAAAAAACTGCTTTCCTTGTTTATTCTCCTGTTCCCTCTTCTCTTTAGTTTCCTCTTCTTTTTGCTCCTGCTGTTTACTACTAGCAAGAGGATTCTCTAATTTCTGACTGTCCTGTTAAAGTCTGATGAAATAAGTCTAGTTAGCCTCTATGTGTCATTGCCTTGCAAATGTACATTTAGCTGTTCTTGTTTCCTTTTATCAGTTTGTTATTGGACCATTAATGGATGCCCTGTCAGAAAGTTCCCTCTACAGCAGGTAAGCCACTGGCTTATTTATTTATTTATTTATATGTTCTAATAATAGTAGTTTGAGTATGTGCGTGAAATCATAGGTAAAGAAAAACATATTACTAAAAAAATGTTGCAGCTAAATTTATTGACAGGTAACGAGATTTTCACTGAAGCTGGGTGCCTGTGAGTAAGATGGTTCAATTTAATCTTAGTAATAGCAACACACAACCACACCTCAAGGTGTAGAAATGCAAATTTAGACGTGAAATGAGATATGATAAATTAATAACTTAGTGAAGTATTTTTTTATCTTCTCATTTCCTTGCCACACAGAAAGGTCTGCTCTAATTGTTGCCAGTTCATAACTGATAGGTTTTTACAGGAGACTGTTTGTGGCAGACAGATGACAGTGTCCTCTCTTGGTGTAAGTAGCAGAGAAAAGTTAGAGGAGTTGCAAGCTGCTGTGCCTTCAGTATACTGACAGCATTCAGTCCTTTGTGCTACTTGTGTGGAGAGTACTTGGAAAGGGGAACTAAGTGCTAAATGCACTTTGCACTCAGCATTTTGCCAGATGCAATGGATTGGATGTTTCATCTAGCAATCTGAAACTCAGTTCAGAACAGTATTGGAGGAACCTTAACTGGCTGACCTTGTTAGGCAGCTGGAAAAGTTGACAGTCTCTTTATGCACTTTTTTAGGGGATAAAACTGTGACTGTCACTGGTGATCAGTTTGGATTTGCTGATTCTGCACAAAGTGTAGTCAAAATAGGTTGTTTGATTTAAACACGGCAGTACAAACTTGGCCTCTACAGGTTCTTGCAGCAGTTACGTGTTTCCCATCTCAGATAGCTGGCTGCAGTGTGTTTTCCATGGGCATACATGGATGGGAAGTCAGAAGGTGAAGCAACTGCTGAGTGTTTTGGTGTGTGTTAGAGCTGTGTTGGATTGATGCTTCATAACCTTCTCTCTTAGCTTCTGTATTTCTGGTGTAACATGTTGACATATGTAGAGGAGGGTGCATGTGTGAGTACACCAAGAATATATAAAGTTGTTAGTGTCAAGCTGAGAGAAAAGGATAAATTCTCATGACTGATCCCAATCCTTAACAGCCAGGATCCTGAGGCTTCAAATGTGACACAAGTTGTCTCTGTTGGTCTCATGGAGCGTTCCTTGCATTTTTATTTAAAACTTTCTGTTCTGGTCTGTAGTTTTCTTTATACTGACTTTATAGTCTTGCTCCCTAGCACACTTATGTAGGGAATTTGTCTTTGCTGTTCTCCAGGTCAGACTGGTCACATCCCCACTGCATGCCACTGATCTTGTCCTGTGGGCCTTGGCAACCCATTCCCTGGCAGCCCATGTCGCTCTGCAAGTGCAGGCATGGGGTTAACTGACAGATTCTCTCAGTCCTTTGTAAATTGATTTGAAACTGTGCTTGTCTTGCTGCAGAATGCCACCACCATGTGCTTGTAGGTGACCAGGGAGAGTCATGCTGTTGTGACCATCCCCATCCTCTCTATGTTTGCTGGGTGCTGTGGGAATACTGGACTGAACTGCACTTTGTTTTTGTTTAGGGGCAATCCTGCTTGTAGCTGTTAACATGCCAGTTGTGTATTTAATGTTTTTAAAACCCAACAGGACATCAGGTCAGTTAATGGGAGCCTGTCCTCCTTTGGGAATGAGGCTACAGAAGTTTTTGGCTACTTATCTCACACTTCTTCCAGAAGAAGAAAAAGGTATGTTTCAGTTTCGCTTTTTTAAATTTTAACGAAAGTTAAAGTCCCATTACTGAATGTAATTAGTGCAGATTACCAAAGCCAAAATTAGGTCTGTTTCTGGTTATCTCCTTATTACATGACCTTACTGACAGACTTCTGCTGTCATTTAAGTGCATTGAAGAATGAGAAATCACTCTGGATTGTTTGCTTTGTTTACTTTTATTTTAAGGTAGTTTCCTGTTAAAGTTTATTCAGAAGATGACAAGTAGGCATTGGTGTGCTGTTCCCATTTTGTTTCTTTCTATGGCTCTGGCATACATCCCTCCATGTAAAGTACTTGGTGCTGAAGGAATTCATGCTTTAAGGTAAAATATATACTGCACTGTGTTCTTACAGACTTCTTCTAAAGAAATGTGCTGAACCTCTGGAGAGCCAGGATTAAATTCATGTTTGTTACTTCAGGGAGGATGGTTGTGCATGGGAATGGAAGGTTTTCTCTCCTTTATGTCTAATTTGCAGAGGAAAGCAATTCTAGAACCAATGTATTTCTATCTCTGTGTGACCTCAAAAAAATGAGTGTTTTGCATTTTAGATCATGGTCCTTGCTGCTTGTTTAGCATAATTTTTCCCTGGTCTTCCATACTTCTGATTGATATGTATCAAACTTCTTTCTTTTCTTCTAATTGCATTACAACCTAGTTTAATGGCATTTGAGGCTTTATCAGGGAACAGCCCACAATACTCATAACTGAAAGATTTGTAAATAAAAGGCTTGGTAAGAGTTCTTAGTGTATGTATGAACTTTAATCACACTGATACTTCCTAAGTGTCTGCTTTCACTTTCTAGAGCCACTAAAAGTCAATTGTTGCCCAATTTAATCAAATTTGAGCTTTTAAATAACATCTTCCTAGTGGTTGAAGAAATATTGTGTAGAAACTGTTTACAAAAAAAAGAGATTAAAAAAAAAAAGACATGCTTCTGCTGATAAAAGAGCATTGAAAATTTCTTTCAGTTTGGTCCTTGAGCAAGAATCTGATGATGTACATATTTCTGTATTTTTACAGCTAGAAATGCAAATACAGATTTATCAGTTTGAACTGATGTGATCATGGAGATTCTCCCTTTAGCTTTGTTTTTGTTCCTTCCACTCCTCCTTTTTATTTTGTCAGGTATATGCTTATCCAAGTTTTAATATCAGTTTTTGAAAGTACCTATGGCTCTGAAATGTATGGTGTCTGATCTGGCAGTGTTTGTGTTATACTTAGTAGAGGATGTTCATAAAATGCAACCTAATGTATTGAAAATGGTTAATAATTAGAAAATACATTAAAATGTTTACATTTTCTAAGTGTGTGTTTTATACATTATGCATTTTTCATCTTTTCAGAGATGTCCTCCAGTGTACTATGATTACACATCAGATTTTGTTGCGTGGAGCTGCTCAGTGCTATCTTCTTCAAACAGCGATGCATTTGACAGATGTGGTCAGTTTGGGTTGGGTTGGGTTGTTTTTTGTTTTCATGTGGTAGCTATCACAATAGGATGCTATTCCATATCTACTGTATAAACTCGGGTTTTATTGGCTAGAAACTAAATAGGCTTTCCTGACATACCTAAGAGAATAAAGATATTGATAATACCAGCAGGATAAAACTACCATTAGTGTTCTTATAGCAGGACCTTAGTTACTGAGTAGTCAAAATATTCATGTTTTGTTTTTTTATAGCATGCTTACTTTCTAAATGAATAGACGGTCGTCCGTGGTGTGTGTTATGGCTATAAGCTTGTTTGAATTTCCTCTTGGAAATACAGAAATAGTACTTATCAGGGACTCTTAATGATTTATGTACATTGATTTAAAAGGTGTCATCAGTAAATAGCACTATTCTTCTAGTCATTCATTCAGTAACTTTCTACGCTTGGAAAATTAAATTTTGTTCCTTGGTAAAGAGAAGTTGATCCCAAGAGGCAAAAGAGGTGAAAATGAGGCTGCCTCATGAAAAGGCATAAGTAACTTTCTGTTTCTGAAACTTGCCAGATGCGGGCAAACTTCTTGTGTTGTTATTTAGGTGTTGTCTGTTGTATATTATGTTGGCAGCTATTGTATCTTGATTAATTTCTTCAGGAGAAAGTGTCCCTCCCGGAAGTTTCAAGCTTTCTACTGTCCCTGAGACCAGAGGAGTCCCTAAGGAGAGATACTATGTTATGGACAGAGGTGAGAACTGGAGTTTGTTTTATGTTCATCAAACCCAGCACTGGCAGAAATAATGGGATAATCTGAAAGGGAAAAATGTGCATACCATGTAGAGTGGTATTGTAAATGGTAAATGTAGAGTAGATTGTAAATGGTAAATTTTCACAGGATATATATTTTATGTATACAAATATCACCTAAGGAGATAAATAAGGAAAAGAAAGGAAGGGTAAGAGTAGATAGTGGAGAGGAGAGGTATCACCACCTGTGGATCCAGCTACAAGATTTGGTTGTTGCAATTTAGATGTGCATTTTTTGAAGCGATGGATGCAGTCTTGATCTTTCAGGGCTGGGAGAAGCCCACGCAACATAAAGTTCAATGGGTTAATGCATGTTCAGGTTCAGGTGGGAATGCCCGGATACCTCCCCAGGGAAGAGGGACTTTACACTGTCTGATGCAACACTGTGGATCATGCACAGTCCTCTGGTGAAAGGTCCCAGAAACGATTCTGGGGAGGCTTCAGGGGTGTTTGATGGTTTATGACCTCTTCTAAGACATGACTGCTGTTTCTCATACCTGTGTAGTTGAGCTAGTTGTGCCTTATCAGAAGGGAAGAATACCTTGAG
>NW_008664404.1:0-29016 GCF_000695815.1 Acanthisitta chloris | reverse complement strand
CCGGGGGGGGGGGGGGGGGGCAGTTTTACACCTGAGCCTTACTGGGAGGGAGGACATTGGCCTGATAAAAACCATTATCCCAACTTGCAGGATCTGCCTGTGATTTTTGGCATAAAAGATAAAAAACCCTGGTGCAAGTCTCACAGGATAACACTTGACTGGAAGAAGCTGTTTTGAGATAAGGGGACTTTTACCAGTCTTGCTTATTTTTAAGAGTTGTATTTTTTCTTATATTGATACCAGTGGTTTTCTGGGGTGTGCTCTGAATAACCCTCTGAAATAAACTTTCTATGTGTAATTAGAGGGGAATAGTCTGATAAGCCTCAAAGTAACTCCAGTGAACACCTCTCACAGTGTGGATTTGTTGGTGTAGGAATTCGTGTTTAACAGCAGTTGTGTGCTGCTGTTAAGTTGGTAATGTCAGTCCTCAGCTGGCAGATGTGGTTAAGTAAGTAACATACTGGTTTTAATTTAGCTTTGCAGTTGGTTGGAAGTGAATGACAGATGCTTCAGAAAGTCTGTAACCTCTGATTCTGAACATGGAGAGACATCATCATTATGTCAATATGTACGCAGTCTTGTGGGAGAGTACCTTAAGACATCAGCGTCTGAGGGTAAGTTCAATGTTTATTGATTAAAAAATACATTAAACATAGTTGAAACAAAAAATGACAGCAATCCTTTGGATTCCAGAGAAGTTGTTTGTTCATATTGTACCTATTCAAGTTCTGTACGATCTGTGGTACTCACAGTTCTTAAGTTTGAACTTCATTTTCTAATTCGTTTTCCTTCATAAATTACAGTTCTGCAGTATTAATTGAACATTAAATCTGAATATTCAATTTTACTGCTGCACTGATCTTGTCCATTAGATTTCTTTTGTTACTTTTTTTATGGTGTCTGAAAATGCTGGAATATAGGGGTGGAGAAAAGCACTAGGGAATGTAAATAGATGCTGCAAGTTCTATTACTTTCTTGGCAGAGCTTTTGTAAAATGACCAAGTGTGTTTATGGAGAGATAGGCCATATAGTTAGGCAGTTTAGCAGCTCATTACAGATCTTCCTGCGTAGTAATGTGCTGTTAATCTTGGGCAACTTGCAGCAGATGAGCTGCCACACCTTACAACCAAGGAAGGTACTCTGTGGGCTGTATAAGTATGCAGATAAATTCTAAAGGGATAGATTTGTTCACTCACACATTTTAAATTTTAAGCAGCTTCAGTTTAGTGTTTTCTTTCAGATACATTGAAAGGAATGGTAAATTGTTTTTTAAAAATAATTTCTGTGTGGTGTTCACTCCTTTGCTGCTGAAGTACTGCAATCATAGTGAATTTGATACAGTATTATAATGTAAAAGTAAAAAGTAAAAGCCGAACACATTGTAAATATTATATATGCGAGAGATAAAAAAGCTAGGTCAGAATTTGCTAATGATAAGTAGCTTCAGAAGCTTCCTGTGGCTCAGGAAACCTCACTCAACTGTCCTATAGTCGGAGAAGTCGCAAGCAAATTTTGCCTGTTAATATTCCAAGGCAAATGCTTTGCTAAAAATCTTGTCGGATCTTCTCTTCTTCCTGAAATGTTTGTTTAGTCCTTGGTCTATATTATCTGCAATTTCATGGCAAACATCTGCATTTTAATTCCAAATAGTGATGATTGTAATTTTCTGGTTTGATGTGAATCTTAGCTTAGAAGTAGCTCTGTGGAGGAAAGAAAAAATCAGCCACGTCCAGTTGCTTGAACTGGGCCTCCAAAGTGTGTTTTGCTTTCTAAATTCACAAAGCCAAAAACGTACCAGTCAAAAAAACCCCCTAAAATCAGCTTAAACACTGCTATTTAAGAAACAGCTTTATAGGTATGATGATGTAGTCCTGCATAAAAGATCAATGAAAGGAGAAACTTCACTTTTTGAAGTATTATTTCCTTTTTACAGAGTAGTTTTAGTTCTTTGTATAACTTTTAGCTGGTCAAAATCACAACTGATGTTTCTGAGGAAGCATAGTGGAATTTTCTTCTTGATTGACTTCATTTGAATATACTAATGTATTTTTAAAAGCAGTGGAGTCTGTCGGGAGCTATCATACAATATATGCTACTACATGACACGTTTGATTTCAGCATAAAGGCCAATGAGATAGATTAGTCTCTTTGAGGTATAGGGGAAAAGCAGTTGTGTTTGAGTTTAGTTTATATCTAGATTAAAGAATGCAAAAAAATCTTAGTAATATTCTTGTTAGCATTAATTATTGTCATCCTACTTATTTATTAAAATATGTGATAAAACCAGAAGTTTTAGAAATTAATATGAAGGTATTTTTTAAATACTGTGGAAACCTTAAAATATCTTTAATCAGGAGAAAATTGCTTAATGCCTGACTGGTTTGAAGCTAAGCTTGTCGCAACAATGATTCTGTTGGCGGCTGATGTGGAGCAGATGAGGAATAAATGCAGGTAAGTATGAAAAACTTTATTTTACATTTCTCTCTTTTTTAATCCCCTCACTCCTGAAGGATCCTGTAGGAGCCTCATCAAGTTGGGAAGCTGTCCACTTTTCTCTGTAGACTTTCGATCAGCCTGATAAGTCCTTAGACCTTGTCCAACTGTTGCTGCAAACATACCGGGTAACATTTCTAAAGATACTTAAGTGACTTGGAAACACATGTCCTATTTATTTCCAGAAGTAAATTCAACACTTAAGGCAGATACTCAGAAGAAGACTTTCTTTTTAATTTTTGTTTTTGTGTAGTGGAAAAAGCAACATAGAATGGATTGAACTAGAGGCTTTCTTGAACCCTCTTCTGGATGTCTTGATGAAACTTGGCAGTAATGCTTACATACCAACACTGAAAACAGATAAAAGCCTACAGCTTCTCTTGAAGTTATTGCAGACCCGTTCGTTAAAATGTTCCAATACGCAAGATGGTTAGTGATATCTTCAGTATACTGTGTCTTATATTAATTATAGTCTTAACTGCAACTAAGCTACTTACTGTTTTACAGCTATATTGTCAAGTTAATACTACCCTAGAAGTGGTCAATTTAAAAGTTGACGATCTGGCTTGTCTGTCATATGAAATTGAGCTGTGGGTCCAATCCTACAGGTGTCCTAAGGACTGGGAATTGAAAACTTGTAGATTTGGAGAGTGTGACTGTATTGCAAATATTCATAGGCCTATTCTTTGCCAATGTATGTATTCCATAAATCATTTAGGCACTTCAGAGAGAAGTTAGTACAGAAACCCAGCCTAACCTGCTTAGTTGCCACAGGTTCAGCCATAGTCTTTGCTGAGTGCATAAAGTGATCCTGATGGAATTGCTGTTTTCTGAGTTGACTGGTAGGCTAAGTGGTGCTCACTACAGTACAGGCCTGGTGATCTGTCTGTGAGTTTTCGCCCCCCACAGATCACACACTTTAACTTGTAGGCCTTTCAAGAGAGTCTAAGCAAAAGCTACGGAGTCCTTACTACTCCTTTTGTGAGAACTTGGTCAGTTTGTAACCAGAATAGACCTGTGTGTTTTTCCTAAGAGCAAATGAAAAATTGCAGTATTATTTTCATGAATTAGGATACTGTGCAGGAACAAGAGGGATCTTAATTTGGGGAAGCAGAAACAAAAAACTATTTTGGGAATTTTTTATTGTTTTTATGGCATGGAATACAAGAGCAGTTTTGGAGTGGGGGGCTACAGATCAAGGCTTTTATGTGGAGCAAAGGTAATTCCAGGTTCTACATCCAAGTTTCATATAGATGTCTAAATTCAGCCCTGAATTAAATGCCTACCCTCGTTTTGACAAATGCTTTATACATTCAATCCCCCAGTTGAATTTTAGATGTTTGACTGATATACTGAGCACTAATTATGCAGGTGGTTAAAGCTGATTATACGAGATGGTCTCTGACTGCTGAAGTGGGTTCCTTCAAATGAAACTAAACTGAAAGAAATGCACTAGCTGACACTGTGCATTCAGCCTACAGCACGAGGCTAGAACAAGCCTGAAACAGAAGCCTACAAAACATATATAAGTGCATATTAGCTTTTTAGTATTGAGAATAAATAATTTTCCAGTGTGCCTTGTGTGCTTGCTGATGTATGTTCAGTGGATTGCTCCTGCTCTGGGACTTTTGACACCTGGTGTAGCATGTTAAGTTCTGCTAACAGTTCTAAAGGTATGGCAGGGCTGAGCTTCGCAGTGTCCCCATCCTTTTGGACGTCCCCATAGGTACTGCAGTCCAGCTCATCATCAGTCTTTCAAGAGGCTTTTAGACTTGCATTGTAATTTTAAGTTAAACAAGGATTACTTTTCTTTTCTGCAGCTGTGAATGGACTATGGTGAAGGGTGGGAAGAATAATGCTGTAAAATACAGAAGTTGTGTTTTTGTGTTGATTAAATGGGAGGTGAAAATGATAAAATGGTAGGGAATAATAAAGGAATTTAAGCTTGTAAAACAAAAACAGTAACAAGTGGGAAGTGTTTAATTTAAGTGTTAAAATATTAAGACTCTCTTAATGGGGATAGACATGCCTGAGATGAATTGGTGGCATTCTTGACAGGTCTTTCTGTCTGTATTGTTATATCTTTCTGTCTGTTAATGAGTTCACTATTTTAAACAGTAGGCTTTTGCTAATTTTTTTAAATAGTGTTGCAGAGCCACTGGTGGTAATGAATTGTTTTTTGTGTCCAGCATGTTTATCTGAAGAATTTCTGAATTTAAATTGCAGTTGATGTTTTAGTGATTTGAGGCTTATGATGAAACATGATAGTAATCTGAGATAATGAAACTGTTCTAAACAATTTAAGTATTAGGAATATAGTCCAGTGAGCCATTTTAGTGGAGAGCATTGAAAGTAAGTACAATATGGATTTGGAACTTCTGGATATAAGTCCCTTTATATTTCTACTTTCTGAAGGTCTTCCATTTTGTAATAGTTTTGCTACTTGAAAAGTAGCTCAGGGTCAACTCCCAAAAAACCCCAGCAGATACAACCTTTAGAATCATAGAATTATAGAACCTCTGGGTAGCTCTCCTAAATAGTGAAATTAGCAACTGATTTTTTTAGAATAAGATGATCTTGCAGAGTCATTTAACTCCATTTTCATATTGAGATGTTATTTCTTTGCCTTTCAGCTAGCACTTACCCCTTGAATCACAGATTGAAATGTTTGTGGTTAAATATGTTGTACCAGAGTGACCTGCCTTCCTCATGTGATGAACTTGTGTCTTTTCCTTTGTGAAATGCTATGCATATGTGGTATACTTTGTAGCCTAGCCTTCTCCCCAAAGAAAGTATCGCATTTTGTGTTACGATCTTGCATTTTCATTTACAATGTTAAGCCCGGAAACTACTTGACTGAAATATTGTAAAAGTCCTCTATATCCAATGATTAATTAAAAAACCCAACTCCTTAAAAGCCAAATTTCACATTTATTATAAATATTAGGAATGGAAAATTATATTTTTTCCATATAATGTTAATTGCTGGAATGGAAACTTCTGTTCTTTAGTAAAGAGTAAGTTCATTAATAAGCTGTTTGTGCAGAGGGTTGGGAATAGGACAAAAGTTGCATTACAGTTTGGAAAACTATGCTTTTGTCATCTGGTCTTGTGTGAGCTTTGTTTCACCAATATATGATAAAACTCAGGAAAGAATGTAATCTGGTTTGATTTTTTTCAGCCCTGTGGCTTACACTGCTAAAGGGTACCAAGCTGTTTTAAGGTATTCTTAGGTATTTGAATAGTATTACTGTGAACTTTGACTCTATAAATTAATTAAATCTGCATGGTATAACAGAATGCTGAAGGAGATTGCACTTCTGTACGTTAATATTTTTTTCCTCTCCACACAGATGGGGTATTGTTTTTTATCTGGAAGTCTCTCACGACACCTTTTGAGAGTATTCTTGAATTTGTTCTCCGACGACTTACTGCAAATGAGTTGAGCACTGTAAGTAATGATTATGAGACATACTTAGGTGTGGTTTTGCTTGTTAATTGAATTTACCAGTATTGCTAATTTTCATATCAAAGTCAATTTGTATAGAGACACTTCTGTTAACCTTTTTTTTGAGTGGGCACAGTAAGAATACAGCAAAAAAAAAAGTGTCTGGACAAGCCATGTTTAGTGTCTGTAGTCTGCAGTGATTGTTTCTTCTCAGTTCTAAAGAGATAATGTAGTTTGAAATTATGAGTATCATGTCTACTAGTCATATCTACTAGTACAGCTGTGGACATGAGGTGTTAGGAGTTTGGAGACTTTTAGTACTGGTTATCATCTTTATTGACTGTCTTTCACTGTTCGCTCATTGCTGTGTTTTAAGCAAAATGACTTGACAGTAGAGGAGGAGTTTGACTTCTTTAAAAATAACCTGTTGAATGTGTCAAAGAACTGCAGTGCATTTGTGAGAGAGAGAGAGAGGGAGAGAGAGAGAGGAGGTACATGTTTCCTCAGTCAACAGACCCCAACATGTGAGTGCAGATTGATGTGAAAGTGGTCCAGTGTCAAAGCAATGTAGTTAAAGTTGAGTCAGGAGAAGGACAACTGAAAGTCAGTGGAAATGTGAAGGTGTATTTTCTGCCAAAATTAAAGAAGAAAAATATGCATAGTTTATACAGAGGTGTTTTTGGTATGTGAAGAGTTGCAAATACAAGAGGAGAATAGAAAGCCACAAAACAAGCAAGATACAGCCATGAGATGTACAGGGTGCAGTGCTGTGCTTGCTGTGGTGTGAAAGCTGAGTTGATTTTGAATGCTGCTCCTGATTCTCAGGCTAGCTCAGGTGTTTTTATATGGTATTCCTTTGGTCCCAGGGAGGGGAGTGAACTTAGCAAATAAGTGGGGATTTCTTTCAGAATTTCACATTGTGTTTTCTAAGGCATATTCCAGAGGCATAGAAGTGGAAGTACCTATGAGTTGAAAGATTTTAAAAAATAATAATCCCCCAAACAAACAAACAGAACCTCAAATTAAAGGAAAGATTGTTCCACTGCAATGGCTGCTTTTGTTTTCTTTCTGCTGTCCTTGTTTAATAACAATGCTTTTCTTTTTTTTTCTAATAGCTTTTCAGTTTAAGCTTCCTCTTCTTACTGATTCAGTTTACCATTGTGCCCTTGTTTTTAGGTTGCTGATCTGGATCGCTGTGACCTGTACTTAGCTTTAATTCCAGAGATGGTGAATCTGTGCTTGGAAGTCAGCTGGAACAAAGTGCTATCTATCAAGAATTTCATTGTGTTGCTGACAAATGCATCTATTCGCAATCTTCAGCAGAGGAATTCTGAAGAGGTAATTTACTGTGATTTAGAGCAGTAAATATTAATATAAAACAGACCAGTAAATGCTAATTAAAATATTATTATTTAGATACTTGTATTTAGATAATACATTAATAATTATATACACACAGTGTAGTGTAAGTTAATATAAAATATTTCTGTTATAAAGATATTTAATAGTGTATGTTAATATCATATATAATATAGAAAATATGTGTGTAAATATGTATGTGTATATATATTTCCTAACTCATACAGGTCTTTCGTGGGCAGCATAATGTTAAGGTAAAATATTTGTAGCTAAGATTTTTAGTACTTTCTTTTCCATATATTACATTACTTAGAGGTCTATACAGCTGAAGTAAAACTTTAATTGTGATGATGGACTGTGTGTACTCAAAAGGTTTCTCCTCAAACACAAACTAGTCTTACTAAGCTACTGTTAAATGAAACTGCCTTTTGTATTAATGATCTGTTGAATTTCAAAGGTGCAACATATAAGGAAAAAGAAATTCCAGAATCCAGCATTGCTTTGGCTTTTTCATACTGTTCTGTTGATTGTCCCATAGCTTTATGTATTAGACTAATATATCTGAAATATACAATCAAAAATTAAATAAGCATTAATAGCTTCTGTACACGAAGGAGATTTAATTTAAGATTTGTTGGGCAGTATAAGTTTGGCATTATTATTTGGTATTATTATCTTAATCAAGAACAGTTAATAACATATTAAAAGATAGTAAGTATTTGATTTGCCAGGTTTGCATTTCTAGGTTTATTTCCTTCATTTATGTGAGTTATATACTTACTCCAGTAGTTCCAAAGTAAACATTTTCTGATTCAAGCTCAGTGTTTACTGAGGTCCTGTACCAGCTTTTTTTGAATTCGGGGGAATTATATTGCCGTGATGATTTTTTCAGCTGCACATCTGCAGTTTAATAGGAAAGGAAAAAATGCTGAGTAATCAGAGATGAGAAGTCTTTTCTGTGCTCTCGACAGCTGAAAGTAATTTTGAGATATTGAAATAATATTGATGTTTTCTTACTCTAAGGGAATTGTATGCTTATTGCCTTTTTTTTTTTTTTCAATTGAGACTCTTGTTTTCACGTGTCTTTGAATATATGTGTTTATCACACAATCACAGTATGGTTGTGACCTTTTGGGCGCTTGGAGCAGCTAATGTGTGGTACTCCAAATTTCAGCTGTCTTGCACAGGGTTTTTGATTAACTGGACCCATGGTTTTTTTTTTTTCTAACTGCTATCCAGCAATATATATGAACTGTTACCTGGCAAGATAGAAGTGTTCCATCATAGCCAAGCTAGGTGTTTGCACTTAATGCATAAGTGACTCTAACTTGCAAGATTTATTCTTCTGTCAGTGCTTGCAACTTGTGATTGATAGCGCTGACCCAGCCAAATAAAGCTGTGTTAGGCACAGGGTAAGAAAATAAGGAACTAGAAGGATGCAGAGTCGCTGCCTTATGATGCCTAAGGTGATACAAATAGGAGGATTATCAAATGTGTCAGTATATTATTTGTATCATATTAAAAGAAATTGGTGCGTGTTTGTTCAGATATGATTTGGTTTTCCTTAGGAGCCAGAGCTTAAAGAACAGATTAGAAAAGCATCTAGCATGGCTTCACTTAGAGCAGTATGTGAGCTAATGGATCAGAAGCCGGAAGCACACCTGGAATCTCTGCCTTCTGTGGGTGCTCTGAAGAAATTTATTTCCTTTTCTCAGTTCAATGAAGTGTTAAAGAAGCCATCTTATGTTGAAGAAAAAAGTAGGTACGTCTGTGCTAAAGCCTCAGTAATTCTCCAGAATAAACTTGGCTAGTGTGAAGCAGTGCTTAATATGCTGCTTTCCCTGTCCTTTCCTTTGATAACTTTTGCCAAGATAAAAGTGAATAATTTTGTACACAAACTATTAATTCATTTTCACTTTTTTTAACCGTTGAGGTTTTAGAACATTAAAGCAGTCATAATTGATCAGACCAAAGGTTCTTTCGTTCGGCCCTCTAGTGCTGTGAAGCCAGAGCTAGCTTTGAGCATTGCTTACCCTTAGGCCAGCTGAAACATACATCCACTGCACAAAGCCATGGCATGTACACAAGCAAATCTGAATGGAAATGATTTACTTTTGGGGAAGGGAAATCCAGAGAAAGCCAGAGGACCAAAACCCAAATACTTGAGTGAGAAAAAAACACAACCAATATAGAGTGATGCTTCCACTGAACACTCTTGCAAATGTTTATGACTAATGGAATTGACTGAGCCCAGAACTGATTTCTCTTTTTAAAACCACTTCATGTTTAGATTTCTTTTCCACTAATTTGTCCTGCTTCCCATTGAACCTATATAAGTCTTGGCACCTTGAAGCAGTGTAGTGAGTTTGTATAGTTAAGCTCTCCCTGGTGGAGTAGGAATGTGCAGGATAAACTATAACACAATGCATATGTAAGAATAGTATTTTTCTTACAGCTTATGTGAAGAAACAACGTCTCAAGGATGGGGAAAAATTGTCGCGTGCTATATTCACGACCAGTGGGTTTGCCTTCGTTTCATTTTGAATTCGTTTCCAATGCTGGCTCAAGAGTATGAAGAAACTTCAGAAATGTCATTATCCACAGTTGAAAGGTCAAAAACAATTCTACAGTCTGCATTAGAAGCACTAACTATTCTTCCTTCAGACCAAGTTTTACCTGTGTTCGACTGTATGAAAATCCTTGTTCCCAAGGTAAAAGACAAACCTGCACAATATTTTTAGGGTTTTTTGAGTGTTTTTGTCAAATGTAACTCTTTGTTCTTCTATGCATTTTCAGCTTCTGGACTCATCAGAGTCTCTCTGCATAGAAGCATTTGATTTGGCTTGGAAAATTATATCCTCTTTGAGCAACACACAAGTAATATTTTGGTCCAATCTAAAAGCTTTTGTTCAGTTCATCTTTGATGCTGAGGTTCTAGCTGTTGCTGCAAGTGCAAAGGGTCAAGCATATGCCAGAATAAAAGCGGTAAGTTTTAAGAATTCCCTTTTTTTGAGAAGGGAACATACATTTTATCTGTATCTAAAAACTTTTTTTATTTTGCCCTTCAGCTCTTGTGAATTTCCCATGTCCAAAAGGTCCTAATTTGAGGGTGTTAAGATAAAAGAACTGAGAATTAGATTTAAGACGAACAAATACATTGCTTGTTGCTTGTTCTTGTAACACAGAAAATGAGAAGTACTGTTTCATTGATTTTTTAGACTGTTCAGTATCTTCTGCATTTAGTGAAATTAGGATTTTAGTGTTTAATTTTATCTTTACATAATGCGCTTCCTCTTGAATATTTTGTTTAGGATTTGCCATCTCAACTGTCGCAAACTTCACATTCTGGGAAAATCATACCCTTTTCTAATTGTTTAGTCTTTGTGAAAATGCTGTCTTGGATGAAAAGTTAGAACCATTCAAAGCTTTTACAATGCTGTTGTATAAGCCATCTTTACTGCTTCTTTAAAGGCCTTTTTTTCTTGATGGTCCTGGTGTAGAGAACATAAGAACCTGTCACCTTAGAATCAGATTTAATACTGGATGGTAGAGCTGCTTTCCTAGTTAAGAAGAGGAAAAATACAGTTTTTACTCTTCTTTTGTAAGATGTATGCAGCTGCCAGTACTCCCAAAAGTTCTTGCATATGTCCATGGTCTTTTTTTCTGCTTTAAGTCACTGAAAGTGTTCAGTACTGGGATGTTGGTTCATCTTGGCTTTATACACTGGAAATCTAAGCATTCTTTCTTGGGTTTTTTTGCCTTTTTTCTTCCTCTAAGCATCAATTAAATGTTTGTGCAGAGCAGTCCATGAT
Organism: Acanthisitta chloris; assembly: GCF_000695815.1. Classification (NCBI taxonomy): domain Eukaryota; kingdom Metazoa; phylum Chordata; class Aves; order Passeriformes; family Acanthisittidae; genus Acanthisitta; species Acanthisitta chloris. Next base: position 17,904 of record NW_008664404.1, on the reverse strand, counting down.
GACTGCAAGACTTTTCTTAGAGCAGTAATTTATTATGGGTTAGCTACCAGTATATATGTATGCTTAGGCTTACAGTCTCATGCACTGCTTTGCAGTTAGTGCAAAAATCATGGTAGGAGGGATTGCAGTTTTGCTTTGAAGTCACCATAAGTAGCTCTGTCCTGTAACTAAGTAATAGCAAATGTCTCAACTTTACTTTAAGCCTAAACACTCCAAAATTATTTTTAATAAAATACAGAGAAAAGGCCAGTTCCTAGCTATTTAAAATGGCAGTGATGTTTCCATATTAGCCTTAATTGTCTTAAAATATAGTCCAGTTTACTTTGTCTTTTTGAAAACTTGCTTTAAATGAATGTTGCTATCATCTATTTATGCAGTAGATAAGACTTTGCATTTGTAGTCTTCACGTGGACCTAAGCCAAAATAAGATAGATGTGCAAAGATGGTATATTATCACTTCTGTTCTAGAAATCGGTTAGCTTTTTCTTTTAATGAATATCTGTAACAACTACTTGTATGCTCAGTATTGTAGTAACTGATGAGCTATGGTTAGTTTTTTATTTTTCTTGATCTGAAACTTGTTTAAATTCTTGGAATTACTGTCTTAACTTCAGTGTTAGTATTTCAGACGTTATGTAAGGTGTATTGTGCCAATGTTGAGAGTCTTGAGTCTGTGTGACAGCTATCCCATTGTCTGCAGTGGGACATACCATGACAGCAGGCATCAAGGAGCTAATGAAGGTCTCCTATACTCAACAAAGGGCATCTGGTCGAGCCACATTCTGCCCCTTCATAAGAAACTGAAGATAAAGTTCCCAAGCAAGTGCCTACTTCTGTATGTTCTTATCCCAGTGCTTGGCAGTCTCTGGTGCCATTGACCCACTGTGCAATGACTCTATAGTTGTAGCTAAAGAGAAGGAAAAGATGGAACTGCCTGATACTGACTTGTCACATTGTCTACCACAGTGCACTCTGTCTTCTTAATAGTTAGGTGGGGTGGAAGAAAGGGGTTTTTTTGAGTCAAAAAAGGGAATATTGCTACAGTAAAATTCAGAAGGGCTTCTGCAGAGGTGCCTGGAGCACTGTGTTCTTAGGCTTCATTTCTTTTGCTGCACTCTTTCTTTTACTTTGTGGTTATCAAATGTTAATTGTGCTAGAACTTATATTTGTTTTGTGTGTGCTGAACTTTTACTATGTTAATGAAAGAGTTGAAAAAAATGTCAGGATTGAGAAATGCCTAGTAAATGTCATGCTGCTTCCCTACAGGTGAAACACAATAGTTCAATTTTGGAATTACTAGGAAAGTTACAATGCCTGTCTTTGCACTAGAAGAAAAGTTTCAATTCCTGGTAAAAAATCCACATGTTTTTAGCATAGAGTTTTCTTTCCAGAAAGTGTTTCTTCAGAGTGCATTCTAGTATTTCAATTTTAAGCTCTTCACGAGCTTCTTGGTGCTTTAATCCTGAGCAATTTAGAACTATTCTCTCTATAAAAAAGTCAAAGAGTCATCATGTTATCAAGAGTATCATTTCAATGCAGGGAAGCAGAGCAGCTTGGTCTTGTAAGAGCTGTCACACTTTCTGGAAAGCCATTTTCACAGATGTCTAACTGACATCTAAAAAGGAATATATGACATTCCTTTATGAAGTTCCTGTTCATTCTGAATCTGCCTGTCCTCTCCCAAATGCTTTCAATTTCTTAGAAAAAAATAACGTACTTTGTAACTGAAGTTTACTCTTGCACTTAGCCTCATGAAGGGAGTAGGAAAGAAAAATTTTGGGGCCATTTTTCCTCTTGTTTTATTTCTCTCCTTTTTGGAGAAATTCTGGATAGCAGTTTCATATACCTTAAATGTGCCCTCCTTAAAAACAAAAAGCAAATGGTACAGAGACATTGTTCCACAATAACTCAAATATGAGCTTTAACTTCAAGATGAATGTAATCCTCATTAAAGAAGAGGATTAGTGATATGGCTACCTGTGTAAGAAATTTTGTTTAATGTTTCCTTTTTTGTTCTAAATTGGTAAGGATTGATTAAAAACACCAAGTTTGTACTCACGAAGTAAGCCCAGGTGCATTTGTTCCACTTACCAGGAGATTTGTGTAAAGCATCTGGTGGTTTATGCAAAGGGCAGTTCTGTCTTTTGTTAACAGAAGCAGGTACTGGGCCAGTTGTACCCTTATAATTAGGGGATTGCAAGTAGACTGAAGACAGCATTAACCTGAGCAGAGATAGGAAGCAAGAGTTCATCAGACCTGCTCAAATAGGTGTCACTGGAGTAGTATTCTAATAATTCTAGCATGTCTAAAAACTAGATTTTGAATCTATTATTTCTTCTTTTCAGATAATTTTCAAGCTCATCGATCTGTCCACTACAAAGACTGGAGTCTTCAATGTGGTCCTTAGTCACTGTTGTCAATCTTGGATATTTCCCAATGCTGATGGGAGAAGTGCCTTGAAAAATGCTTTCTTAAATGCTGGAAATTATTGTGAACTTATCACTGAGGCTTGTGTCTTTGGAACTGTATTTAGGAGAGATCAAAGGTATAAAAGAAAAATCTTTGAGATTATATTTGTTACAATTTTGTGTACTTTGTTTTCTTTTAAACTTTGAAATAACTTGAAAACAGGCTTTGTGTGCTATTCTGCTAATCTTGTTGCTTTGTCTTCTTTCATCTGTGAAGACTTATTCAAGATGTGCATGCCTTCGTAGAAAGTCTTGGAGAAAAATGTGCAGCAAATGTTGTTACAGAAAGGTAATGATTTTAAGAAAACATGTTACAGTATTTGGTGTGAGTTATGTCTTTGTTGTGATTGACACTACAGTAGGACAGATGCTGGTTTTGAAGTCAGCTGCTTATAGAATATGTTGGAAGGAACCCATAGTGGGTATATTCATAACCTCTTAAAATACTGGGTTATACATCACATTATGTTCATCATGCAAATGTAGAAAAGTGCTAAGTATTTTCAGGAAAATACATCCCTCTTGCTGATCTGACTGGGACTGAAATAACTACTTCCTCATTGTTTCACCTCATAAATGTATTGCCTTTAGGATGCAGAGCTGATCTATACCTTATTGAAAGCAAGACAGTTAAGCTCAGACTTGAATTCAGCCAGATTTTGAGCTTGAGATTTAATGTTGGTGGTCGTAGGCCTTTCTGGATTGCATACCAGCAATAGGCTCTGCCTCCAGGTTTTGAAAAAGGGACATTGGCTACTGGATTATTGAACTTCTTTTATAGTTTCACTCCCATCTTTACTCAGTGGAAGAATAGTCAGAGAAACAGTTCTGACACAGTGTTTTGGGAAACATTACTAGTTGATAAAACCTGAGGTTTTGAAAATATCTCCTCCCAAAATTCACTACTCCTGTATTTTCTCCCCAGAGATTATTGGTTTTCAGATGTCTTGTTGTGACAGTCTGCAGCTGTGAGATGATTTGCTACACATAATGTCATTAATTGTACTCTTGGCATTAATTATTCTTGATGTCCCTTATCAGCTGTTAGGAAGAAAGTGTGGTTTTGGACTAGAAAATTTGGCCAAACTGTAAGCATAATTTAATTGTTGAAAGATTACAGTTACAGGCACAAAACTTCCAAAACTTTTTGATACAGCTGTTTCTGTAGAAAATTTTTTTAAACACCTAGATGCTAGTAAAGACCTGGATAGAAGCAGGGGCAGGTTGTCTGGAGCTCACTAGTTTTCTTCATCGGCAATGATGATCAGACTTTAAAATTCTGATCCTAGGTATTTGCACATTGTCTCACTGCAGGCAACCTGATGGCTGCATGGCCAAGATGATTTTTTATGATTTAGGAATTATCTGTATGTCTGAACAAGTGGAGTTTGGTTTTTATTTTTTTATTAATATTTTGCAGTACAAATCGAGATGATCACTATGTTCGGGTTTGTGCTATTAAATTCCTGTGCTTGTTGGATGGATCAAATTCCTTGCATAAGACCTTTATGGAAGACATTTTCATCAAGCTACTGGATAAAGTAAAATTAATTTCTCTTGGTATATAAATGTAATGTTAGTTCAGTTACTAAAACACAAAGTATTTGTAGTTGACGGGATGTATTTACAGTTGTTTGTATACCCTCTCAAGATTTGCTCAGTAATATGCTTCTTTCTTGCTAAAGAGTTAAGGGAATAGCTTTGGTTGTCATGTATTATTTTCATCAAGCTACTGGATAAAGTAAAATTAATTTCTCTTGGTATATAAATGTAATGTTAGTTCAGTTACTAAAACACAAAGTATTTGTAGTTGACGGGATGTATTTACAGTTGTTTGTATACCCTCTCAAGATTTGCTCAGTAATATGCTTCTTTCTTGCTAAAGAGTTAAGGGAATAGCTTTGGTTGTCATGTATTTTGAAGACCAAAATACATAGGTTTTTTTATGTGAAAACATGAATTTCGAATCTTTTAAAAGCTCCATCTCATCTATTTCTTTCACTTAAAACATTTTATTGCAGAGTATGAATTTCTGTCTCAAAACTAGAGCTATAGTTACAAGCTAATCTAATTGATAATTGACTAAGTTGATAATTGATGAAATTTTTTACACGTAGACTCTAAAGTAGAAATATTTATGTACTTATCGCTTCACTTAGGATCTTTAGTTCTTATCTGACTAAATGGCAGCTTGAGTCTTTATGTTCCATTTTATGAAGTACTGTTTTAATTCATGCTGTAAATTCTTCAACATTGTGCTGTTTCAGGAGTCTTAAAATCTTAACATTTTTTGTGCTCTTAAGTGAAAATACTAATTGTGTATTTCTTTCAACTTTCTGAGGTTCTTATGGAGAAGCTTCAGAATTTAATTCTAAATAAAATGAATATGTTTTTCCTAACTTTTGTTTAATGCTGGTACTAGCTGTGCAGTAGATGCTGTTTCCTTAGTACAGTAAAATGGCTTTCCATGTACCCAATTCTTGAGGAAGAATAGCTAACAAACCTTTTACTTTGCTTTTAGGATGAAATGGTATCCAGATCTAGAACACGCTATTATGCAAACTCTTTGCAGCATAGAATTAAAAACCGAGTATGGCAGACACTCTTAGTTCTTCTTCCAAAGCTTAACCAGGTATTGCTCTTCCCTATGATTTTTAAGATAAGTGAACAAGTATCTACGTTCAAGAATAATTTTGTCGTGCAAAGTGCCTATGTTAAATAACAGCAGGAAGTAAAGGGCATGGAATCTCTGTAGCTGATGTAGAAGGTGTGTGCAGTAGGAGTTTTGTGTAGTTTCATTCTTTTCAGTCTGAAGTTATGGATTTATGATGCATTTCTAGAGGTCACTGAGAACTAGTTCTTGGATTTGTGAATTAGAGGAGATTTGATTGTGCCTGTTAAAACTAGCTAAAACTTTGCACTGACTATTTGATATAAAGCTTTTCATTTAGTAAAAATGCTTCTACTTTAAGGACAAAAAAAATTAAGAAATTTTAATTTCATCTAATGCTTCTTCATAATAAAATGTTTGAAAAGTATGATGAAGAAATTAGTTGGTTCTAAAATGTTTTCATTTGAGTATTAAAATTATGTATAATATTATGGTAAAGCTGAGAATGTTCTTTTATTTAGATTTTTTTTTCTTCATGGAAATAACTAACAATATTCTGAATTATTATCTGATTTTGTTTTCTCAGAACTTTTTGTGTGGAACCCTTGACAAAGTTTTTCAGGCTGGATTCGGTAACAATCAGGCATCTGTGAAATACTTCATAGAATGGATTGTTATCTTGAGTCTACATAAATACCCCCAATTCCTTAATAAATTCTGGGATTGCTTTTGCTATGTAAGTAACGTTTGACATTCACTTGAAGAGTAATTTGAACAAAGAGGGTACAGTTTGTCTTCCCGTACCTTATTTTGTGTGCATTCCAATCTTTCTTTAGAAGCATTGGGTTGTTGAGCAGAACAGCTTAACTTGGAAGTGAGTCTGAACTATAATCTGATACATTTAGTGGCTGAAGAAAATTGAATTCCTCCAGTTGAGAGATTTCGTTTTATAATGTACTATCTGGGCAGAGTAGAGCTTGGCATAGTAGTCAGTATAAGAGCCCTCAGGAACACATGGATGCCCAAGATTCTGAGAAGGTACTTCAAAGTCACTTGTGGTTTCTGCACCTTGGGTTTTTTTTGGTCTTTTTGTCACATCATCTTTGTCAGTCAGAACATGACTTGCATAACACATATTCAATTTGTAGCTTTTAATATGGACTTCTCTCATAGTGGAGTTCTGGGATGTAGGTCCAAAATGGGAGGCAGAGTTTGAGTCATGGTATGCAACAGCCGTGAAAGGATTGACCAAGGAGAGCTCAACTGCTAGCAGTTCATTTCTGTATCTTGGATTCTTTGAGTCATTACACATAAGAGCTGACCTGTAGACATAGTAATTGTCATAGAATCATAGAATCAACTGCGTTGGAAGAGACCTCAGAGGTTGAGTCCAACCCTGCCGTGGTTACTAGCCCATGGCACTAAGTGCCACATCCAGTCTCATCTTGAAAACCTCCAGGGACAGTGAATCCACCACCTCCTCAGGCAGCCCATTCCAATGCCTGATCACTCTCTCCGTAAAAAATCTCTTCCTAATATCCAACCTAAACCTATATATGTAGATATCTTCTTGCTTATCAAATAGTCTAGTTGCTATTGTAGAAGGATTTTTTCAAACAGATAGTAGGATAAGAATAAAATTACATAACAAGATTTGGAAAAGTGTGTGTGTGTATATATGTATTATTTTTTTGCCCCAAACCAGGCAGGTTTGTAATACTGCTCTGAGACAACACTGCTTGTTAGTGAGGATTGCTGTTATAACTTACACATTTTTTTTTAAAGTGCATAAAGATGCCTTGTCATCCTGTCTGAACTAATGAAAAGTGCTGTAAGGGATGTAACCTTTTCCTGTTTCTGAGTTCCTTCCAAGATCTCAGGCAGCTGGAATCACTATCATTTTAGTAATGATAATATGTTGAATTGAAGTGCAGATAATAAGTGTAGTGAATCACAGTAGCCTCAGTGAGACAAACAGAGCAAGCAGAAAACATGTAGATTTATGAGAAAGGAATAGAGATTGTATTTTCAGAGGCTGTCATGGTGCTGAGGAGTACATTCAGTGCAGGACACGGGGACCTGTGGCTGGGCACTCAGAGACACAGCAGGAGCTGAGGACTAAGCTGGAAGACCTGAGACTATTGTGCACATAGACTGTGAGAGATAAAAGCCAAGGGTTTCCTTTGTTCTAGGGTCTTCCTCAGGGGGAACAGCTCAAGCAGTTCTGTTGCTGCACCATGCTAAGATCACTTAAAGGGACCAGAGGTCTTGACAGTCTACTATAGGAAACCTGGAGCCAAGCCAGTACAGAGACAGTGCAGGGTGTGGGGGAGGTCAAGCAGGGACCCGTTGGGTCACTGGAGCCACCTGCTCTGAAGGGCCTTCGGTCCCCACCACAAATCTCTGGTGGTGGCGGTGTGACTGCTGCAGTGGCTCCCAAATGGTCAGGCATGGAAGTTTCCTTAACACCAGAAAACAGTGAGTCAGGAAAGGATTTCTTAGAATCACGTGGAAAAATAAGGTGAAGTTCAGTACCCAGTGCAGTGCTGTGGCAAAATGGATGAATAGGAACTGTATCTGTGAACCGAAGTGATGAGTACAAGTGTGGAATCGCGTTTCCTCCAGTGCAGTGCGTGGGCTCTTTGTTCTGTGCCCAATACTCGTTTTGGTGATGGCATGGAAGAGTGTGAGCACTGGAAAGAATCCCGAAGGTTTTTATTGGGTTTAGGCTTTTTTTTCCCTGTGGGAATACAGTGAACTTGGGCTGAATTTTAGCTCATGTAAACAACTGTGTACTTAATTCTGATTGATGTGTTAGTAAAAAGCAAATAATGTGATAGGAAAAATTAAATCCTAGTAATATTATCAACTTCATATTTTAGTAAATTTTGCTGTGGAAACACAGATTTTTAATCATGTTAAAGCAATTAATTGCATGTGTGGAACTTGCTGTGAAAATGCATAAGGTATAAAAACCTTTTATATATGCATTTTTTTTGTTACATCCTCTTTTGCTTTAGGATGAAGAAAAGCTTAAAACAAGCATCTGCACATTTTTATCAGTGTTATCCCACTTTGACATCATTCTTCAAAATACCTCAGAGAAGGTAAATTTGACTAAAAATGTTCATTCTTTACTCACTTCCAGTGCATGTGGAGTTGTGAAATAAAAAAGCATTTTTGCAATCTGTTTTCAAGACCTACTATTTTAATACCTACTTCCTACTAAGGTATCCCTTGATGCAGAAAGCACTAACTCTTCCTGCCACCTCTGTAAAATATTGGACTTATGAAAATTAGCTAACCAGCCAGATTACCTGTAACATATTCTAGAACAGCTGCTCCAGTTTTCCCTAGACATGTGAGTGCACCTCAGTCTGTGTTTCTTGCTGCTCTTTTAATCAGAAGTAAACAGAGGTTTCCTTGTATGCAGGATAATGATTTTTAAAGCAAATGAAGATATTTTCAGAAAACAAGTGGGGCTATATATGTGTCCTAGTGAGATGGAAGGAAGGAAATGAAGATGATGTTTTTAAGGCTGTTAAAGCCTTGGATTTTCTAAAAGGGTGTTTTTTGAGGAATCATTTCTTGGACTACTCCTAACTTTTCTAGTTCTGAATGGGCCATTAGTACTTAACATACGTAAATAAAATAAATTTCTTTGTTTTTTTTTAGAAACCAGCTTTGAAGAAAGCCCTCATAGTTGTTCTGCAGTGGTGTTTCAACCACAATTTCAGCGTTCGACTTTATGCGCTAGTTGCCCTTAAAAAAATCTGGGGTATGTGCCGAATGCTGCATGTGGAAGAACTTGAAGCTCTGACACCAGTTATCGAATCTAGCCTTCAACAAGTAGAAAACATGCATGGCACAGGGTTAGTAACATTCTTCTGACTTACAACTCAATGTTGTTCTTCTGAGCAGTCTAGTTTTCTAAAATGGCACTTGATAATTTCTTTGGGATTTTATGGGGTTTTTTTAAACTCTATTTTAAAAGAAATTGGCATGTAAAGACTTGGGACAGAAGGAGCAGAGAGAGGAGTCTGCCTTTGGTTTGTTTTTTTGTTGATAGTAAAAGCTGACACTGAACCATAGGCTGGTATCCAGTTTCCTTCAGGGACATAAATGGGATTACTACTTCTTACCAAACTTGCTGCTTTTGATAATAGGATGTGGAGATGCTTTATGGACCTTTCTTGAAACATAAAATTTAGTTCCTGAATGCTGTTGGCTTCGGGTTTTTTAACTGTTGAAGTATTTTCTTTCCCATATTGTATTTAGTAAATAAATCAGGTTGCCTTATTCCAGTCTGACAGTTTGAAATGTAAAATAAAATCCAGTCCATTACCTTTTATTGTGTATCTCACATAACCTTCTGCAATTGTAGGAATGCTAGAAGGAACTGGCAGCGAATCCAAGATCACTTTTTCTTTGCGATGTTTCATCCACTTGAGGATTACAGTCTAGAGGCAAGTCCGAGACCACACTATTTAAAGTGTGATTTTACAGCTGCATTTTTATATTTCTTGGTATCTTCTAATGTGGGATGAAATTGTCAACTAATATTCATTTAAAACTCTGAAAATTACTTCACCTAAATTGTGATGGATTTTATACTAAGACTGCAGCTTAATTTTCTACTTAATGATGCATTAAAAACCTGGGTCAGTTAAGAAGAGGTCTGTGTGATGAATGTGCCCGTCTGTGGGGGTTAATCGGGTTTTATATTTGTGACTGGAGGAGTTAATTCTAATAACTGAAGAGCATCCACTTAATTGCATGTAGCTTGTTAGGATTATTCTTAGAAGTAACTTGAGGTTGCCTGACTAAATTGTTGTTTGATGTGAACGGGGTACAGAAATATAACTTCTGGAGCATCTCTTTCAGTTATTCTTTTTGTTACAGCTTAAGTAACTGACAGCTGAATAAACACTGAGGAAGGAAGGCAAAAATAAGGGTCTAGATAAATATAGGAGATAGAAGAACTAAACTGAAAATACAAAGATAAACACAGATGTATAAAGGGGTTTATGTTCTGGCAGAACCAGTGACATCTGATAGAGAAGGAATTTTAAGTGATGTTTTGTGAACTGTTGTTGTGAACATAAATATGCTAGATATGACGAGTAAAAAGTGGAAGTCCTGAACAAGAGGGGAAAAACCCAACCAAGGCTAATACTTGTTAAGTATTTAAATGTACTCAAAGTGCCTTCATCTTGAAGGGTGTGTTGGGATAAAAAAAAATCTGGGGTTTAAACTCGTCCTTCTCAGTCTTTCCCTTGCGATGTGTGTTTGTTCCTCCCTGATAAATTGTGGTTAGCTGCCTTGGTAGTGCTGAGGTGGATTTTACCACTAGACTTTAATGCTTTTGACTGTATTCCTTTTGACAATAAATCAATCTGTGTTCTTTATTAGAAGGTTGTAAGAGTATTTGAAAACTCCGTAGTGTTAGACATAGGAGATTTTCACAAGACCTCTGTGCTGAGAGGCATAGTGTTAATTCTCTGGTATTCAGAATTTCAGAACAGTAATGGATGCAGATCCTTAGAAAAGGTCTTAATTAAGAGAGAAACTAGAGTTATGAAAGTTTGGGATGGCCACTATATGTAAAGTTACAAATATTGAGAGATATATTAGTGAGTTATATCAAGTACCAAGAAAAACAAATATTAAAAGCATGGAAGACTAGATAAAAGACACGTGCAATAGAACTATCAGAGAATAATTAATTACCTGGTTTTGCTTGCTTTTGTGGTGCTCTGCTGATAACACTGTTTCGTTGCAGACAATATTTTACACTCTTCCCCGTCTTTCGGAACTTGCTGAAGATGAATGGATCTCACTCTCTAAATTTGACAGATTCACTGACATCCCTTTGCCACCAGCATTTCAGTGGTATCATTCTCGAACAGAACTTCGTGATCTGAAACCAAGTGACTGGTCTCAGCAAGACATGGGTAAAATATAGCTGAGCTATATCAAATGTAGTTGTTTGTGTAGTTGATGCATCTGTATTCCATTTGATCTGTTTTTCAGCTGAAATAGACTTGTATTTTTGTGAGCAGAATATATACCATAAAATCATCGTAGATGACTGATGGTGTCTACAGTATTACCATTTAGATTATCTTCTTTACCAAAGCAGTAGTTTTACTCCCACTTGCATATGCATATGAATACTGTGACTTGTTTTTGTAGGTTCACATTCAGCTGAAACAGATAGCCAGACAGAATGGACTGATGTGCAGAAAAAGATTATACCCTGGAAAAACAGCACTCCTAGTTTAGATCTGGAAATGGCATTTCAAGATCGTGCTGCTAAACTTGGTAAATCGAACAGCAGATTGATTGTGGTGGCCTCACTTATCGATAAACCTACTAACTTAGGAGGTAAGGTTGATATGGCACATTTCTAAACTTTTATTTTAGGCCTGAGAGCCCATTTAGATAATAGAAATTAATTTCATGTTATGTTGGTAATTAGAAAATTCTTTAAGTACTGCTCAGAAAAATTATCATTATGCTGAAAAAACTGGTACCCAAAAGAAATAGTACCTGCTTCAGAACAAGGCATCTTCTATAGTTATGTTTCAAGGAGGAAAAAAAAGTGGTTACACATAACATGAATTAATCCAATAGAATTTTGCTGTAAATCATGCTCAGTTTCTTACTGATTTTATATTCTCTGTTACAGTTGAATTTTTCAACTGTGCATGCAGTTAAAGGAAATAATTTGCTTTTTTTCTGTAACAAACCAAATTGTGTAGACTTGCTAGTTTCTTGTGGCTGTTGGACAGCAAAGTCCCTTTCCTGATTAGGAGCTCCCTCACGATGTCATGGCAGCTGTGATGTAATAAATCCTGCAAAGACTTTATTGCCATTGTTGTTAGCAGTTTAAATAACTGCAGTGAGGCTGTTAATGAAAAGGAAGCCCACAAGCTGGTGCTGTCTGCATTGTGATGCTGTCATGTGTCATTCTCTTGAGCCTTTCATTTAACAGGTACTGCATTTAAAGCTTAAGCTTGTGTCTGTATCCACCCATCCTTGCAAAGGCTTGGACATTAACCCCTTACTTTGTATAGTTAGTGTTGTAAAAGCACATTGTCAGACATAGTGCTTTTCCAGTTTTTGTCTTTCTGCTAAGTTACAAAACTTTTTTTTCCCTGTAATTTATATGGAACAAGGTGTGGCTTGGAATAGGCCTGAAACTGATTACAAACAGATAATTCAAGTAACCATTTCTCTTTGCATTCTGTGTTATGTCATTTTCAATTGCTAAAACATTCTGGCTTGGTGTTTATTTTCTGCACAGGTATCACTTTAATTCTTGTTTTTATAGGTTTATGCCGTACAAGTGAAATATTTGGGGCATCTGCGCTTGTTGTTGGCAGCCTCCATTATATACAGGATAAGCAGTTCCAGCATCTGAGTGTTTCTGCAGAGCAGTGGCTCCCCCTTGTTGAGGTGAATGGAAACATTTTAATTGCTAAAATGTGTACTGAGCATCTTCAGTTCGTCAGATGCATAGTTCAGAGTCTTGCTTTTCCTATCTTGCCAAAATGAATTTTCTGTTTAATGGGAATTCCCACTGTTATCTCTGAGACTTAATCTTGCCTATTTTGGTATAAGCTTTGGGTCAACCTCAAGAGAATTTAAAAAATAGTTTCAGTTTCTTATTGCTGTGATAAGCTGTTGGAATTTAGTGTTTATTTATAAAAGTTGAACAACATTTATCTTGCTTGGTCCATTGCTTTTGGTAACTTCATAGGCATAGTCTGAGTTTGCCTGAAGTTAACTTATGCCAAGTTTTTAGAAACTATTATCTAGCTTATAAAAAAGGGTTTCAATCTGTATGTCTAGTGTTTGGTAGAAAATATGTTTGTGATATAACAATTTTTTTTAAGATCAACTGAAACAGAGCAAATTTTTCATGTTTTTTTCCCCCATGGTGTTTATTTTCAGCGTGTTTTCAGAACAAGATAGCTGTAGTGTGTTTTGCCTAAAACAGAATGCTGATGGACATAGGTTGTCGTGCCTAATCTCTGTACAGAAGTGTGTTGAAGGTAGAGCTGCTGTTGCACAAAGAAATTGGCATATAATAATAAAACAGTTTAGAAAGGAGGATGCAGACAAGTAAGAAATTCTTCACATCGAACTGTCATGAGTTGCAGTGCAGGCATAGAAGGCAACTCAGTTTCATATTGGCTGTTCTCTTGTGTTGGGAAGGAATTCCAGGTTAAATACTATACACCTTGTCCCTGTGCAAGATGATTCTTTTACATTCAGATGTAAGGCTTGTAGCTGTCAGAAGCCTAGAAAAGCCTTTCTTCATTTTATTGATGGGGTACATTTTTGTGTCATTACTTAACCTTTTGTGCTATTGCTGAAGAGCTTTTAAAAGGTTAAGCTGTGCATATGGACGGAGTCTTTGGGGATAAAAGTCTTTCATCTTAAAAACCGTCCAAGAAATATTTTTTTTACAGCAACTTCAGAAGTTTACAGAAGGTGATATTTAAGTATTTGTATATTTCTCTCTACTTCTAATGGACAGGTGAAACCATCTCAGCTTGTTGATTATTTACAGCAGAAAAAAACGGAAGGGTACACTATTATTGGTGTGGAGCAGACAGCTAAAAGTTTTGATCTTACTGAATATTGCTTCCCAGAGAAGTCACTGTTATTGCTGGGGTAAGAACAGAGTTTTTTGTAAATCTACCTCTTGCGGTCCATCCCTTTCTCTAGTCAGAGTTTGGTCATGTGAAAAGCAAGTGACACTGGTAAAGTTGATTTAAGAATGGGAGGTGATTATGGAAAGAGCTGAGCGTGGTTTTCTGTGCTAAGGATTAGGAGGTATTGATACCTACTCCTGAACAATCTTTCTCCTCACACTTAATAAGCTATATATACTAGAACTCCTTTTTATTATGGGTGAAGGTAGAAACAGCATGGATTGGTTTTTTCCAGGTGTGATAGAGGCATCATCTGTTTAGCTTGGTTATATGGAGCCCTGTGTAGGCTGTGCCAAGCTCAGCAAGGAGGGCTGCCTGTTTGCTTAACTTGGTGAGGAGGGCTGGAGTGGAAGTTTGGAGATGCTTTAAAAGTTGAGGATGAGACACAAGATGAAGTGCCACTTTTGCAGTACAAGCAGAGGATGGGACAGCTTCAGAGAAAAGCAATAATCAATTCCTATAATTGGGCAAGCCTCAGGTGGGACAAAGGGGAGGCTACTTAAAGAAATCTACAGTGAAGCACCTACAAATCAGAAAGCTACTGGCATTGAAGGGCTACTGAGTTAGACCAGGAGGAAGGACCTGCCTATGCTTCTAGAACAAAGTGAGCAGAAATACCTTTTTTTCAAACTTTTTTATATGTAGCTTATCTTCAGAATGTAGTTCTCATAATCACTTTGTTCTCTTTTAATTAAAAACATAGGTTTAATTACCAGGGAACATTGGTATTTTCTGGTGTGCTCATTCTGAAAAGGTGAATTCCTTCCAGTTCAAGGCTTCAGTGAGTTTTTGGAGACATTCAAGAGACATTTTTGAGACAACATGAGTTCAGTGAGACATTCCTTCATGCCAAGACCTGAATGTAAAGAGAGCAGTTGAGCTTCCCTCCTGTGCCAGCAGCTTCATGCCCTGGTCATTTCAACTCTAGTTGGTCATTTTGCTGTGTAGGAGAGAGGAAGCCTATGTTAGGTGTTCAGCTATTGTTAGACCAGTGAACTGAAGATAGAGTGTTCCACCAGTTTTTCTACATCAAAGCTTAGTCGAATCTTCCCTTGTTTTCTTTCCATCTGTAATACAGTACTGTTTTTTTAAAAATTCATTTATTGTCATCAGTTGTTACACTGTAGGCAGATGCAGAGTTTGTCAGAGGCTGTTTGGATGCTGTTGAGACATTGGTTATCTTTGGCTTTCTGGAACACCTGTAGTTTCTCACATACAAGTGATTGTTTCTTCTTTACTAGAAATGAACATGAAGGAATCCCTGCAAACCTGATTCACCACCTGGATGTCTGTGTGGAAATTCCTCAGCAGGGTATTATTCGATCACTCAATGTTCATGTCAGTGGAGCTCTGCTGATCTGGGAGTACACAAGGCAACAAGTGATCAAGCAGAAACAACAAAACTAACTGCCAAGTGTTTCGTGCCTTATAGTACAGCTGTGTGGCTTCCTATGGTGCTACAACATGGAATTCAGAATAGATGAGATACAAAAACTCAGGGTGAATGAGGATTCTTAACTTCTGCATGTTTTGTTCTCTGTAGTGTTCAGAGTGACTTTTAAATGCCTTAATACTTCACCTCCTTGAATTGTTGCATCGTAAATAAATACTGTTTATATTGCATCTGGTGCGTGTGTATTTTCTACTATTAGAACATCAGCACGGTGCTGTGAGCAGTCCCAATCTCAAAACACAGGATTGTTACTGCAGTTACTTCAGTTGTGTTAACTGTGTTTGAAATGACAGGCTGAGAAAGTTAAGACTCTTCAGCCTGGGGAAGAGAAGGTTGCGTGAGGACCTCATCACAGCCTTTCAGTATCTGAAGGGGCCTACAAGGAAGCCAGAGAGGGACTCTGTTAGAAACTGTAGTGATAGGACAAGAAATAACAGATAATTTCAAAGAGGGAAATTCAGATTAGATATTAGGAAGAAGTTTTTTAATGACACTGTCACAGGTTGCCCAGGGATGTGGTGGCTGTCCCAACCCTGGCAGTGTTTAAGGCCAGGCTGGATGAGGCCTTAAGCAACCTGGTCTAGTGGGGAGGTGTCCCTGTCCATGGCAGGGAGTGTTGGGACTAGATGATCTGTAAGGTCTATTCCAACCCCTTAACATACTATGAAACTGAAGTGGTGCCTTTAGCCGAAGTATTTAATTATTCAGGCATGTAGATATATAATTTTGGAAGGTAACATCACGTACATAATTACATTAAATGCTGCTCCTTGTTTAAATACCTTCCACAGTCAAGTTTCTAATCCTGCTGTAAACAGTCTGTCTATTTAAATGGAGCTGCATCAGTAAGGTAATCAAATTATACAACAGGCCATAATGTGACAATCGTGATAAATAACTGATACACTTCTAGGAGAGATACTAATTGAAAACTTCTCTAATAATTCCTATTGTTCATAAAAAATGAGCATACTCAAACCAGGTAAAATACATATCATATGCACAGGATGCATTAGGTCTTCTGATGGCCAGTGTTGTATAAACTATGTCTGACTTCAACTGCATTTTAAAATACTTCGAAGTATTTAGTAAACAACAAATACAAATTATATCACTGCCTCTACTTGACAAGAAGAGGAAGTTGGAATGGACATTTTTTTAAGGAAAAAGCTGGCTCACTTACTGAAAAACGATTTTATTTTCTCTTTAGAGTATGTACATTGCAGTATTAAATAATCATTTGTTCCTGTGAAACAATCTTAATAATTATACATTCAAATCCTGAGATTTGTGAATAACCTTGCACCATATTTTTTTGACTTATAGAAAAGCTGTCCATGACCATCTTTTTTCAGCAGACATGTTGTGAGACCTGGCATCAAGAACTGCAGGCTGCATTTCAGGGAGACAGGTTACCAGTTCTTGTGCTCAAGCAGCTTCTGTCGCTTTGTCTTGCATCCTTCCATAGTTACTCTCAATTTATTTTGACAACAGAGTACCTAAGACTTGCCAGCAGCTTCTGGAGGATGATATCCTTCTGTTTCAAGCTTTTTTTTGTATTTTAAGAAGTCTCTTCTTCTGTCGAAATGTTTAACCTGTGTAAAAAGAGGAAAGATGTTCATCAGGACAAACTAGCAGAGGAAGGAGCTTTGTGTATCACAGCAAGACCAAGGAATAAAGTGTCTTTGGTCAATGAACTTAATGAGGATTGTAATACACTAGCTAGGAGTTTCTTCCTCTGCTGAAGCAGAAGCAGAGAGTGGTGTGATTTGGTTTTGGTTTGTGGGTTATTTTTACCATTTTAAACTTAACTATTCTGAAGTTCACCACCCTATTACATCAAGAAAATCTAATCAAAGCTGCCTATTGCTTTGCCCTTTCCACTGCAATGATCAGAGACTGTTTGTGCTGCCAAGATAAGTCCAGCAGCTTTTCTGTGGTATCACAGATTATGTAACCTTTGATTCATTGTCTCGAGCCACTGATGAACATGGTGCAAAGCACTGCAGATGAGACCATCACCACTGGAGATGACATACAGCAAAACTACAGTGTTCAATGTGTAAGTCAGTGGAGCAACTGTGAAGGGGCCTACAAGGAAGCTGGAGAGGGACTCTTAGGAACTGTAGTGACAGGACAAGAAATAATGGGGAGTCTACTACCTGCAACAGGGACTGTTCAGCCCCTCAGACACTACTGGTACTAAAGGGCTATGCCTGTATTTAAAAACCTACAGCTTAAACGTAGGAAACTAAAAAGCACATGAACGAGTTACAAGTAGGCAAGTGGCTTATTGTGAAATTATATTGCATGAAAACGGGTATTTTTATGCACAAGAAGGTATCAGATGCCAGTTTTAAGGTGCCCAGCAACTGCAAGCCAGCTCATATTGGCCTTTTTTCTTTAGTAACTTCTGGGCACTTGTAAAACCTTTTGAGTAGCTCTCAAAACTTCATTGTTTTAAGTTAAACAATAAGCCCGTATGTTTGTATAGAGATGTGTACTCATCTGGAACTCTGGGATCGTGTTTTCTTTTCCCTTTGTCTATATGCTTTCCATAGTTCCCAGCCAGTCAGTGGTGTGCTCAGGAGCTTTAACTTCCCGGCAAGCCCAGAGCAACCAAGTGACTCCCGGGGAGGGCGCAGG
>NW_008664403.1:0-9082 GCF_000695815.1 Acanthisitta chloris | reverse complement strand
GGGTGGTGAAGGCATCGTGGCTACCCACGTTCTCGGGGGATGGCCAGAAGAGCAAACGGTTGCCCACTCCGTCCATGATGAACGACTACTACGCGACGTCGCCGCGCATCTTCCCGCACATGTGTTCGCTGTGTAACGTTGAGTGCACTCATATGAAGGTGAGTGGCTCTCCAAGGTTGTGCCCTAAGGGTGGGCTCGGCACCTTTGCTGCTCCCCTGGGAGAGGGAGTCATGGTTTTCATAGAATCATAGAACCAACCAGGTTGAAAGAGACCTCTAAGATCATCAAGTCCGACCTCTAACCTGTCACTGCTGTAACTCCTAAACCATATTCTCCAGCATCAGGTCCAGACACCTCTTAAACACTTCCAGGAATGGTGACTCCACCACCTCCCTGGGCAGTTCCCTATTCCCATGCCTGACCATGGGCCATTTCCTCTAGTCCTCTCCCTGCAGTCATGACAGGAGAGACTGTCTCCCACTTCTCCATGACCCTTTCAGGTAGTTGTAGGAAGCCAAGGAGCCACCCCTGAACCTCTTCCCAAGGCTGAACAAACCCAGTTCTTTCAGCCATTCCTCATGTGTTCTGGACCTTAGATGAGCCTCATCAGATGTGTTCTAGACCTGTGATGAGCCTCATTGCCCTTTTCTGGACTCTCTCCAGCACCTCAATGTCCTTTTTCTGCTGAGGGGTCCAAAACTGGACACAGTCCTCAGATGTGACCTCACCAGTGCCGAGTCCAGGGGGATGATCACTGCCACACTGTGCTTGATCCAGGCCAAGATGCCGTTGACCTTCTTGGCCACCTGAGCACACTGTTGGCTCCCACGGAGCCGCTGCCACCGGCACTGCTGAGTGCCTTTGGCAGGAGGTTGGTGGGTTGGGATGTTGGTGGCCACGTAGGTGGTGCTGGGCTGGGATGGCTAAGTGTGGTCTGTGCCTAGGGCACTGCAGAGCTACTTTGCATGTGGCGTTTGAATTGGTTTGATAGAGATTTGTAATATTCAAAGTGTTTGTTTATAATATTCAGGTGTTATTTTAATATTCAAAATAGGTTTTTAATACTCAAATGGGTTTTGTGTTCAAATGGGTTTTGCTATTCAAATCTTATTTTAATATTCAAACAGTTTTTAACATGCAAACTGTTCTTAAAAATGCAAAATTTTTAATACAATTCCTTTTAGCATTAAAAATTAGTACTCAATGTTTTTATGGTGGGTTTCAATATTCAGATGAGTTTTAAATATCCAAATATTTTTAATATTCAAGTGGTTTTAATATTCAAATGGTTTTAATATTAAAAACTGGTTTTCATGTTAAAATTATTTTCAATATTCAAAATGTTTTGACTATTCAAATAGGTTTAATATTCTCTGGAGTTTTCTGGAAATTCCAGGTTTGAGACATCCAAAATGTAATGTAAAACTATGGAGTAATTAATTGATAATTGTTTCATGTGTTTGAATTCCAAACAGTTGTGAGGGAATTTGGGGATCTGGCAAAATCCTGGAGATTTTGGGCCCTGTTTGTGCTGTGAATTGAAGGAACCAGTTCCCTGGGAAGCACTGAGTTGCAGCTTGGAAATGGGAAGTGGGATTTGAAGTGAAATGGGTCAAATTGAACAGGACAACATGTTTGATGGAGGGTTGAAGCACTTTGGGAACATTCAATGTATTTAAATGGAAGTTCTTGAGTCATTCCCAGGGATTGGGACAATGCAACAGATGTTATCCCTAAAAATCCTTGTTGGCAAATCAGCTCTGTGGCTTTTGGGGTGGATTGAAGGTGAGTAGTTCTTATCCTGATGGCTCTGCAGCATGGGATGTGTTCCCAGATGTCCTCCGACCTCTGCTCCCTGCCACAGCTCCTGTGGCTCTGGAATTCATCCCCTTCATCCTGCGGTGTTTGTGGCACAAGCGAGACCTCCTGGGACTGCCATGGTCACACAGCAGAGGTGGAGAACCACGAGTTCGGGGTGTACTGCAAGAAATAGAGGTGTGCCATCCATCTGGTCCATTTGGGAATTCCAGAGAATGAAATATTCCTTGGAATTTCACTTCTGCATTTGGCTTCTGTCAGTCAAGTTGGATGGTTACAGGTGGCCTGGACATGGAGGTTTGGTGTTCCCAACCATCCTCTATCCCATAGGAGAAGAGGTGCTGGAGGAGCAGGATGGAACTCAGGTGTTCCAGCACTCCTGGAGGAGAACAGGATATCAGAGCTGGTTTGGGGCAGAGTCACCTGACCTGGTGACTTCTGGTGTCAAGGATTCCAAATGTTGACACTGTCTGATGTGATATTGCTGTCTCCAACCTGGAGAGATGGATTAGATGGATGGATGGAGCACCCGGTGGGTGAGGAATGGGCTGGATAGTCACACTTGGAGACTTGTGGGCAATGCCTCCATGTCCAAGTGGGACCAGTGATGAGTGGTGACTGTAGGGATAGGGAGCAGCACTTTGACATCTCTCCTGGTGACATGGACAGTGGATTGGGATCAGCACTGTTTAACGTCTCTTCTGGTGACATGCACAGTGGGATCAGCTCACCCTCAGCCACTTTGAGGGTGACACCAAGCTCTGTGGTGTGGCCACACACTGGGGGAAAGGGGTGGATCATCCAGGGGGATGTGGAGAGATGGGACTGTCCAGACGTCATGAAGTTCAGCAAGGCCAAGGGCAGGAGCAATTCCAGCACAAATCCAGGCCGAGCGAAGAAGGGATTGGCAGCAGCCCTGAGCAGAAGGACTTGGGAGAAGAACATGAAGCCCCTGAGTGCTGGGCTGACCCCACAGCGTAAGCAGCAGGTGAGGTGGGATCCTGCCCCTCTGCCCTACTCAGGTGAGACCTCACTGGCAGTGATGCCCCCTGCTCTGGGGCACCAACAGCAGAAGGATGTGGAGCTGTTGGAGAGAGTCCAGAGGGGGCATGCAGATGCTCCGAGGGCCAGAACCCCTCTGCCATGGAGCCAGGCTGGGAGAGCTGGGAACGTCTAGCCTGGAGAAGAGGCAGCTCCAGCGAGATATTAGAGCCCTTTCCAGTACCTGAAGGGGCTCTAAGAGAGCTGGAGAAGGACTTGGGACAACGCATGGAGGGACAGGACAAGGGAGAATGGCTTCACCCTGAAAAAAGGCAGATTTGGGGAAGGAATTCCTGGCTGTGAGAGTGTTGGGGCACTGGCACAGGTTGCCCAGAGCAGCTGTGGCTGCTCCATCCCTGGAAGTGTTCCAGGCCATGTTGGATGGGGCTTGGAGCCACCTGGGCTGGTGGGAGGGTGTCCCTGGGTGGGACTGGGTGGACTTTGAGCTCCTTCCCAACCCAAATGATTCCATGATAGCAGCAAAGTGGATAAAGTGAAACAAGAATGGATGAAGATGATGGAAGAGGCTGCAGGAAGAAAACCTCTTTATCCCACACTTGAAGACTTTGGATATATGGAAAACAGCTTCAAGGATGTCAAAGTGATGGATTTCCAGTTCAGGTTACTCATGGTGTTGATCTGCCTTTTCCATGGATTCATTTGCTCCTCTCTTGGACTGAAGTGCAAACTGGCCTCAAATGTAACTAGGTTGACACCGGACCTGTGCTGTCCATGGGAAGAGAATTCCAGGATGTTTCCTGCCCTTGACTTATTCACCCAAGAGCTTTGGATGTGAGACATCACCTGAACATGGTGCAGCCATCACCCTGTGTTCCTCCAGCCGAGCCCTGCCCTGAACCTGCTCAAACGCTGAATGTTGTCTGGATGGACAAACCTGTTGGTGCCCAAAGCATCTCCTCAGCTCTTTGGGAATTAATCTCACTTAATTAAGGAGCTCTGATGAAGTCAGAGCTGAAGATGGCCTTGAGGTGGCTGCAGTGCACCAAAATACAGAGTTTTGAGTGTCCAACAGCTGGAAAAGCGATTTTCTAGCTCTTTTGTAACCAGAAACCATCCTGGACACCTCTTGTAACCCCAAACCATCCTGAGCATCTCTTTACAGACCATCTGTGTACTTGAAGGTGTTTTTTTTGCTAGACCACCACCAGAAGTCACAAGTTCTGGTATCTCCCACCTACATCCAGAGTTGTTCTGGATCTGCTCATGAAAACAGATGTTTGTAAGCTTTGGCACATTTTGGCAGGGCATGGATAGCCTTCAGGTTCGGGGATGGATGGAAGGGGAATAAGTCTCTCAACTGCCCAAAATGCCGTGGGTTGGGTCAGTGGTGATGCCCATGAGCACCACCAAAGGTGGTGTTGGGGCAGCAGCAGCAATGGGACAGGTTTGACTTCTCTTTGTCTGCTGTAGGAAGGGACATGGTCAGTGGTGGCCTTTGTAGTGCTTGAGGAATAGTTGGATTCAGTGGTCTCAGAGAGCTTTTCCCACCTCAGTGAGTCTGGGAAGGTTCCTGTGGGTTCCTTAGAGGTAGTTGTGCTTGCACGGGGTTGTAGGGAAGGGAAGCCTCACTCAAGATGGATTTGTGAGCCTTGGAAGTTGAGAGAGAAGTTGATTGGAAATGGAGTTGAAGAGAGAAGTTGGTGCTGAGGAGGCTGAAGGTGGTGTGAAAGATCAGTGCCTTGATGTCCTGCACCATTCAGATCTGCCCAGGGTTAGGTGCAATCTCGCCGCACTGATGTCTCCTGTCAGCTGTGTTTAGAAAGTCCTCAACACATTGGAATATTTTAGGAATGTTTCCCAGAGCAGCTTCATCTTCAACTGGAAATTGTGTTACATTGGAAGAACAAATTGTGATCCAAGAAATTCCTCCTGATATCCAATTTGAACCACTCCTGGGGCAACTTGAGACTATGTCTTCACATCCTGGTAGCTAGGGCAGGATAAACAAGCCTCAAGCTGCACCAGGGGAGGTTCAGGTTGGACATCAGGAGCAATTTCCTCATGGAAGGGGCTGTCAGGCATTGGAACTGCCAAGGAAGGTGGTGAAATCAGCACCCCTGGAGGTGTTCAGGGAACGACTGGACATGGCACTTAGTGGTCTGATCTAGTTGAAAAGGTGATGACGTCACAGGTTTGACTTGATGGTCTTGGAGGGCTTTTCCAGCCTCAGGGTTCTGGGATTTCTCTACCTTCAGGCACATCACACTTGGAATGAAGAAGATTTGCAGCATTGTCACAGTGAGGGATCAGATTGATGAGGGGTGCAAGGTTTGGTCTCTCCCTTCAATTCATCTAAAGTGAGAACAAAGTCTTCTGGGGCTTGAAATTGCCTGGAGTCATGGAGACTCCTTGTTTTCCATGGAGATTTGCACTTGCAATTCCTTTGCTGAAGTAAGTTTGAGGCTAGAGACACTTTGCCCCATCACTGTCTGCTTTAGGAGCTTCTTGCTGGTGATCCATGAGTTAAAGGAGGTTGAGTTGGGATGGGATTAGGGAAGGAGTGATGTGAGGATTGGGTTGTGGAGTAGCTGCTGGAAGAGTCTGGATGGGAATTCTTAGCAGGACATGATCCTGTGCTTTCTGGGAGGGATCTGTCCTTAGGGACAGATGGATGCCCAGAGCAGCTGTGGGTGGAAGTGTTCCAGGCCAGGCTGGATGGGGCTTGGAGCCACCTGAGCTGGTGGAAAGTGTGCCTGGGTGGCACTGGATGGGCTTTAAGGTCCTTCCAACCCAAACCAGCCTGTGATTCCATGATTCTATGGCCAGTGTAATATTCCTGAGAACTGAGAAGGGCCAGGAATGAGTCAGAGAGGAGGAACATCCATAAATCAGGACTCTGGGATGCAGAAAGGCTTTGGCATGGTGCAGAGAAGAATGTTCTGTCTGTTGAGAGGAGAATCTCCCTTTGTGGTCCCACTGATGGCATTGGATCAGCAGCTGGAGGCACCTGAAAGCCAAATGCCCTCCCTGGGCCTCTCTGGCACCATGGAATGGTAATTCTGGGAGCCAGTTCCCTTTCATTTCCACTGGCAACTTTGGCTTAGCCCCTGAGGAATAGTTTTCCTTTGTCCTGGCTGAATTTAAGGCTGGAACAATAGGGTTCTTATTGCTCAGAGATGGTTGGAATGAGGGAAAACCAGTGTATAATGGGGAGTTGATGCTTTTCCTTGTGGTCCTGATGCAGAGAGATTCCACACAGTTTTGTGGCTTCATTGGAGCAGTTGGAACAGGGTGAACATGATGAGTAAACCTTCCAGTGCCTCTCTGAGGTGTTTTTCCCACTCTCTCAGTGTCCCCGGGAAGTGATTGTGCTTGAAATGTACTTTAATTACAGATCTTTATTCATCCCATTAGTTTGTGTGTTTTATGCCACTAAAGCAGCAACAAGTTGGGGTTTCAGGGGGTTTCATGCTTGGCATTGATGCATTGCAGTCTCAGACCATGGAATAGCCCTTTTCCAGGACAAACTGAGCCTTTGCTTCCCAGTTCCTGTCTGTGGTCACACTCAAACCTGAGCCAAAGTAGTTTGAGGCAGTTTGAAATAGTCTGAAGATAGTTTGAGGAAGTTTGAGTAGTTTGAGGTAGTATTAAGTGACATTTTCCAAGCCTGAGGCCCTGCATTGCCCCTCTGGATCAGTCTCTTGTTTTCCATCAGTTCTCCTCAAAATCAAACTCTTTAATATCAAATGAATCCAAGTATGTATGAAAAACATCCTCAGGCCTTGGGGTGACCTTTAGCTGTGACATGAGGGGGGTGAAGCCTTTGGAGCTAAAGGGCTTTGTGGGAATGATGTTTTTTCCTGAGAGATGCCACACTTTGTGATCTCTGATTCCCTCAGCTGGATTTGGTGGATCCTGGGAATGTTGCTCAGAGGTTTATTTCCTTTCATTCAGCCAGTATTGGATTATCCTCCTGTGGTGCCAATCCTCAGCTGCTCTGGGGGCCACTGATTAATTAATGTTAAATTAATCCATTTAACACTATGAAGTTGGTTCAGTTCTACTTCATGTTCTGCAGCAGCTTCTGACAACAACCTCTAGCATAACCAGCAGGATTTTTTTGGCCTCAGGATCATTTCTGAGGTGAAATGTGGTGAAAGGTAAAGCCCAGTGACCCAGAGGTGTGGGTGAGGCAGTGCTGATCTTGCACTGATCAACCTCTGTGTGTGTCCCCTCTCCCCAGGATTGGATCCTGCACCAGAACACACCTTCTCACATTGAGAGCTGCCGCCAGCTGCGCCAACAGTAAGGAGTCTGCTGGGGAATTCTCTTGGAGTCAGGGATGGACTGGGTGGGAGGGACCTTAAGGCCCACCCAGGGACACCTCTCACCAGCCCAGGTGGTTCCAAGCCCCATCCAACCTGGCCTGGAACATTTCCAGGGATGGAGCAGCCACAGCTGCTCTGGGAGGTCTATCTCAGCCCCTCACCACCCTCACAGCCAGGAATCCCTTCCCAATATCCCACCCAAATCTCCACTTTTCCACTGTGAAGTCACACTTGTCCTGTCCCTCCATCCCTTGTCTAAAGTCCCTCTCCAGTTCTCTTGGAGCCCTTTAGGCACTGGAGGGTGCTCTCATGTCATCCTGGAGGCTTCTTTTCTCCAGGCTGGACATTCTCAGCTCTCCCAGCCTGGCTCCATGGCAGAGGGGCTCCAGAGACATGGAATGGTTTGGATTGGAAAAGACCTTGAATAGCATCCAGGGACACTTCCCACCAGCCCAGGGTGCTCCAAGCCCCATCCAACCTGGCCTGGAACACTCCTGGGGATGGAGCAGCCACAGCTGCTCTGGTCAACCTGTGCTAGTGCCTCACCACCCTCACAGCCAGGAATTCCTTCCCAATATCCATCTATCCCTGCCCTTTGGCAGTGATAAGCCATTCCCTGTGTCCTGTCCCTACATGCCTTGTGCCGAGTCCCTCTGCAGCTCTCTTGGAGCCCATTTCGGCACTGGAAGGGGCTCTGAGGTTTCCTTGGAGCTTCTCTTCTCTAGGCTGGACATTCCCACCTCTCTTCCACTGACACTGTGTGTTTCCATCTGCAGATATCCTGACTGGAACCCTGAGGCTCACTCATCCAAGAGGTAACTGCTGTGTGCTCACAGGTGGCTTTGATTCATTTCTGTCATTAGCTGGTTAATTAATTAATAGCTAATGAATGCAGTTATTCCCTGGTTTGCTTCCTGCAGCCTCTGTCAGTGGTGTCAGAGCTTTGTCATAAGATCATGTGGGTGTTTTTGTGGGATTTACACTACGTTTCATGAAATTCCAGGATGGTTTACGTTGAAGGGACCTCAGATCCCATCTCATTCCAAGCCCTATCATGGGCAGGGACACATCCCACTGATTTTTATCCAGTCCATCCCCTGGTTTTCAGCTCTGGTTTGACCAGAGGAGTGTTTCACAGCCTCCTCAGTCCACATATCCCTCAGGGAATGACATCATCACAAGCTAAAAAAACACTGGAATTCATGAACTCAGTCCCTGATGTCCTTTAAAATTCCCAGTGATTGTTTTAACAACACACCCTGACACTGGCTTTTCTTCCCAGCAAGGTTGGGTTGTTGTGCTGCTCCAAAAACTGTGTGTGTTCCAACTCAAACTAGGAGGGACAGGGCTGGAATTGGCATGGAATTTTCCTGTGGCTTTGCAGTAACTGGTTTGACAAACTTCCTGGGAAGTGAGTTTTTTCCCTAAAAACAAGTGTTCCAAGCTGTGAGCTCCTTGCAGAGATCATTTGAGGTCTCTCCATGAGGAGAAATAAAGCTCTAAAGAGAGAAATAAAGCTAATAAAGTTTTGAAGTTTTCATGAGGGGAATAATCCTAGAATCCTGCACTGGTTTGGGCGGGAAGGAGATTAAATCCCACCCAGAGACACTTCCCACCAGCCCAGGTGGCTCCAAGCCCCATCCAACCTGGCCTGGAACACTTCCATGGGTGGGACAGCCACAGCTGCTCTGGGCAACCTGTGCCAGTGCCTCAACACCCTCATAGCCAGGAATTCCTTCGCAATAATCCATCTATCCCAGAAGTGTGAAGCTATTCCCTGTGTCCTGTCCCTCCATGCCTTGTCCTAAGTCCCTCTGCAGCCATCTTGGAGCCCCTTTAGGCACTGGATGCTTCCCTTCTCAGGATGGACATTCCCAGCTCTCCCATTAATCATTCCACCCAGCTTTCCCAATCTCTCTAAATGCCTTCCCCCC
>NW_008664402.1:29555-49159 GCF_000695815.1 Acanthisitta chloris | reverse complement strand
CAGGCAGAACAGAGCATTACGCACCACTGAATGCTGGGGAGGGATAACCAATCATTAGAAGGCTGAGGAGTAATTATTTTTTCACCTTGCTAACAGCACAATATCCCACTGAACATTTTGGAAGGTTCTGCTAAAATGGGTTCTAGAAACAAGTAGAGTACAATGTGCTCCTCAAATAATGAAACTGACAGCATATAATTCTTATATCACAGAGCTCAACAACCAAGTCCTTTTTCCAAGTCAGAGCAAATTCTGGTCAGTACTGTGTTGTCATAGTCTGACACAATACGACTGAGTCAAGTTAGGCTGCGCTCCCATACCGTTACTGGCAGAGGAATCTCCAGCAATGCGATAGTAATGTAGGCTGTCAGCGACAACTCGTTGTCCACTCCACCCTGCAGGGAAACACAAAGATATATGCTGACCCCACACAGCTTCTTATCTTCAGTCTTTTCTCCCACTCCAGAGGGCACAGACTCTTAGCTTGCCTCCTTCCTCTTGCAGTTGATGCGAAGGTATCAATACCACCGATAAGTGCATGTTGGGGATCATACAGAATGGTGTGTGGCTCTCTGGTGTATGCCATTGATATGGGAATATCCCATCTGCCTATATGCTGAAGAAGTTCAACTGGACCCATCTGACTTAGGGTCATGTTCTAGCCTCACAAAGAAGCAACCAGCCAGACATGTTACCTTCATAGCATTGTTCAGGAGTGTCCCAGAACTGTGGAAACAGCCGTTTTCCTTCTGTTTGTATGCCAGCCAGAGCAGAGCATCTTGGATGTGCCTCTCATCGATGAAGATGTGACGCCGGGCCTGGGCAAAGGACTTGAGGACAAAGGCTGTGAGCCTGAAAGGGAAAAACAATACTGAAAGGACCTTGAACAGGCCTGTTGGTCACCTCAAGTGACAGGGTCCATATGCGGATCATCTGTCTGGAGACAGGCAAGAAGGCCTGGGTAAGAGTGGGCCTATTAGTTAGACCTCATGTATATTATATCTTCACCTGAAAATTGCTTTCTATCTTGATTTTTGTCCTTCACTCAATTCATAAAACCCTGTAATCTCTTTGTGCTGAGCCTACAATTTGAAAGGCAATGACTGTTGATCTGTGTCCAAAAAAAAAAAAAATCTTTTTGGAAAATGTAGGGAATTGCATGCCAATTAGCTAAACATCTGCCTAACAGTAGTACTCAGAACTACAGGAAAGGATAATTAAATCCCTGCTCGTGGTCTCTGCTTATGGTCTGCTGGAAGAACTGTTAAACTAGAAATCCATGCTTCATGGGTTTCCCAGAACTCCCCTAGAATTTTAAAGTAAAACAGAACGTGTTAAATGAGTTTTTGTTAGGAGTTGTTGCAAGCAGTTGTGAAGCAGAAGCAGGCATGTGGTGAGAAGCCAACATGCTGTCAAGAGCCAATTACCATTTCAAAAACTCAAAGCAAACCGAAGGTGATTAATTCATCCATTCTTACCCTTACCTAAAGTTGAAAATGCATGGCAATGATATGCTGGAGCAATTCAAAACTTTTCAGCAAGTCACACTGGCAACACACATCCTCCAGTCTGTGTTTGTTTAGTAACATACAAACACTATTGAAAAAAAATGCAGCTCTGTTCTTGAATTATCATTCTTTCCACTTGTGTCTCCACATATGTTTCCATATGGAACCACCTTTCCCAGCAGCCTTCTCAGCAGATGCTAGTCTAGAAGAGCTGCCACTGCAACTCTTCAGCCTTCCTCAGTGAGGGTGTTAAATCCCTGCTCCCTTCTTCCCCAAAGTATCTCCATTTCCTTCTTGTCTGTCATGGCCCTCAGAGCTGCTGGTGGGAGGAAGTACTTCAGCTACATAACTGGCTTGATGCAGCCTATTTCATTAAGAAAGAGGCAGCATAGGGACCACACCAGCCCTGGCAAGCCTGCTGGTCTACAACAGCATTTTCTGTTTGCTCTCAGGCAGTATTTATTATAAATGTGTGGGCGAGAAAAAGAAGCATATAGGGGAGGCATAGGTGACATTGAAATCTCACCAGGTATTCCCCAGTTGGCCATAGCGTGGTCCAAAGGTACTGTAAGAGCCATCTGTGTGCTTGTAGTTCAGCTGCCTCTGATACCCTGCAGTGAGAGTTAGAGCAAGATTCAGATGCCAGAAAGAGTCTGCTCAGGGAAACAGAAGATTAGCTCTATCAGCAAAGGCAAATGGGAGGAGTAGGTCAGTCTTAACTTAGCCAATATGAAGTACAGGTACATCCCCACCTCCATGTATCACTTGTACTGTGTGAGGAAAAGGAACACCTGCCTTTCTTCAGAAGGAAGGCAGGACATATTAATGGCAATCAACAAGTCACTGGAGCAGGTCACCTGACAACTCTGCACTGCATTGCCACCCAATGAGAAAAGTGGATAAAACGATCAGGTACCGTAATGCTTAAGCAACAGAAAAATAATAAAGGGAAAAGCAGCAAAGGATCTTTCCAGGGATACAGCAGAGACCACCTGTGTACGAGAGATGCTCTCTCCACATCTGACCAGCATCTGACAGAACCATTTCAGGCAGGATCTAGAAGAAAGCAAAAGCAGAAGCAAAAGCCATGCCCCAGCTTACCACTCACTAAATATCCAATGGCCTTGGATTTGACCTCCTCACTCAGCTGCCCTGTCTTGTTCAGATAGTCCAGGACATAGATATTGGGTGCAAATAGGACCATGTTCTGCTCCCCACAGCCAAATGGCATCTGGAGCAGCTGATGGAGGTTTTGCATGGCAGTGCCCATGATGTCACCTGGGGAGGAGAAGATACCAGAGGAATGTTAACAATACTTAGGACTGGTTATCCGAACGAGAGGAAGCAACTGAATGAGAGAACCATGAGATACCAGAGAAGAATAAAAGAACATCTGGATTGGTAAAGATCCTGGAACAAAACACAGAACAGAGGAGAAGATGAAAAGAGAGAAACGAGAGAAAGTTAGGGCATTAGCAGAGAACACTGAGGAAAAGGGCATGCAGAAAGGGAAAAGGAAGAGAAAAACTGGAAGGAAAAGTGCTCAAGATAGAAGAGATTAAAGACAAGAGTGAGCTGTGCTAGAAACCAGGAGAAAAAGCTGTGAGGTAGGAGGCCAATTCAAAGGGGCAGAAACAGCACATGATTCTTCTGCCAGGCTGCTCACTTACCCAGCACTGAGAAATATGCTCTGCCCGAGTCTTGCACCACATTTGGAGGTAGCAACAGGGAAAACTTCTCTTTCACAGGCACTCCTGAGAAAGAAACAAGACCCAAAACAGTTTCAGTGCAGTTTCAAGAAATGGCCAATGGAAAAGAAGGGGGTCTCAGTGAAACAACAGGAACACTTCCTATTAGAAATGCCCCGACTTCAGTCACTTCATTTTCCCCTGGTTATAAGGCAATCTCTGCATGAAACCACTTTAAGGCAGTGTTAAGCACTGTAGATGATGTGTTTACAGCATTTTCCTGGGTGCACTAGAAAACAGGAAGCAACACTTGTAACCCCAATGTCAGCACAGGGATGCAAACATTCATGCTAAATCTGTCCTTGCTCATACCCTGATGTTTAGGCAGGATGGTCCTTTCTTACAGACTTTCTTCTGTCTTATGTCTCAAACTCCCAACTGATAGGGCATGATTTGATTACCCAAAAATAGCAGCCTACCTGGAATATGATAGAGGCAGCACTATCTTCCTCCTCCAGGCACATCCCCTCCATCAAATCACACAAGAACAAATAGAGAGGGTGGGAATAGTGGGCTTTACCTTTTCCACAGAGCACAGAGTTCTGGGCTGTTTCCTTCTCAATTCCTTCAGGCTTGGTTGGGATGAAGGGAAACAAGAGAGGTGAGAAGTCAGTGAGAGAGGAATACAGACAGACAGGAAGCCTTAACAAGGACAGAGGGATAGGTGAAAAGAGAAGTGAGGGAACTGAAGGAGAAGCAGTTACAACATTCCTTGAAATACAGAGCTCTGAAATAATAATTTAAGCAAATAAAGTAAATGTGATACTAAGTGGCTGATGTTGTATGTGGAGGACAGGAAAAGAAGAGAACACTGCAGGACTATCATATGGATGACCTGCAACTACTGCATGCAGTGGGAAACACTTAACATCCTTGTAACAAAATGACTGCAGCATTAAAGAGGGTTGTCCTGAAGGGATGTCTGCAGTGCTATTTATCATAATGCTGCAGATGTTTTAAGGAAAAAAATGTGCATGTTAGTAATAGAAAGGGAAGATGCTGTACATTGTAGTATCTGGTGATGCTACTGATAGCATACAACATAGTAGGCAAATGTTAGGGGGTTTTATGATACAGAGACAAGCTAAGAACATAGAATCTACCTGCCAGATGACCACACACAGTATAATAAACTAGCCATTTCCTATAAAGGATATCCAATACTTCCACGTAATAGTTACCTGTGTACCACATTACATCAGTGACTCTTCTTGCCGCAGGAAGTTAATGAACTGTAAAATTTTAACATGTTTTCATGGACTTTTATCATAACTGAAGTTTTGTGGGGACTTCTCTACAGTCATCGAATTCACATAGGTGCCTGTGAATCCCCTACCTTCATCCTGGTGCCAGACTATATTACCAAACCAGAACTGCAACACACTCAGCTTAAGAGGCAGTTTTTGGCCACTCAACTAGCTGAGAAGCAGCATGTTCTAACTGGCACATGCCTACTGGGGACGTATCAGAAGGAGAGAGGCTATAAAGAGGGTGTATTGAAATAGGAGGTGACAGGTAGGTGCTAAAGGCAAGGATAGACTGAAGTAGGAGTCCTGTTACTGTAGGAGATAGGGAACGTTTAGTGTACTGGGAGACACAATGCATTATTAAGCTGCATTCTTTATGCAGCCCTGTCAAATTATAAAGATGATGTAAGACCATCATATTGCCACACTTGCATAGTGATCTCATAGAATCATAGACAAGACCAGCTTAGAAGGGATCTCCAAAGATCATCTGGTCCAACCTTCCATGAGAAAGGGAGCCTAAATGAGATTCTTCTAGCATCCTGTCCAATTGCATCAGAAAGTGTGCTGTAGCCTATGGGAAATTTCAGTCCTCCCTTGCCACAGCCCACATACCTCCACCAGTAGCTGTCTGATGACTGTGTCCTTCCGCCCTTTCGCAGGGGTCTCCACAATGGCATTCCCACAGGGCTTCTGGTTCTGTAGGGCTTCAGTGCTTACCAAGAACTCCACATGCCCTGGAGGAAACAGGGGACAGTCAGCCCTGCCAGGCTGAGCCAGGTGATGGGACTCATTGCTGCTTCCAAGAGTTTCAACTTGTAGGCTCATGGATGGGGATTTCTGTCACAGCTGAGCACTGCTTCTTTCCCACAAGAACACAGCTCTCTATACCAGACGTCACCCTGGAGCAGATGAGCTGCACTGACACTGAAATATGACTCTATTTTGATGACACTTTTCCAGAACCTAGAATACCACAGTGCTGAGACCAGCCAGTTCAGCACACTGCTAACCCATACACCCACCACAGCTGCTACTACAACTTAACAACGTGGGGCAGACATCGAATCTCTGGGAGATTGCTGGCCAACAATGCCTCTGGCTTCATGTGATGCTGTCCAAGGGCTGTAAGGTTTGACGGTATGGCTTGTAGTGCCAGACACAGCCTTAGACATCATGTCCACCAGCCTTTGCCTCCCAAATAACTTTAGATCAGACACACTCAACTGACATGCTTTCCAGGAAATGGTGTTGCTTTAACACCCAATACTGAACAGGGAGAACAGCTGAGAGAAACCCTTCCTGCAGTTTTCAGCACCCTGAGACCTTTACCTAGAGACTTGGGAGTCACCAGCCAAGCCACAGTTTTCCTCCCATTCTCACAGAGACAATGAGATTCTTCCTCCTTTTCCACCAGAGTAGCCACATAATGAGTAGACTGAGCCAGAGTCACACTGACCTGTCAGTCATAGAGAGAGGTGCAATCAGGGAAGGGTGATCATGAGAGACAGGGATTAGGAAGCCATAGCAATAGCTATTTCTTCAGTATCAAAGGAGTGGGGAAGTGGAGTAGTGGGTTCTGCATTTGGAGTATATACAAGAAATAACATAAGAATTTCATGGACAAAGGGTCCAGAGCTACTGAGAGATAAGGTAAGAAGGCAAGGTGAAGGCAAGAGGTGTACAGGTACAGGAACAGAGAAGGATTTAAACGTCCCTTACCCTGATGCAGCTGTTCAGGTAGTTGAAAACGGTGGCTTTCAGCGTGAAGGACTCACCACGCACTACAGAGTAGGGCATGGTGAGCTCAACAAAGAAGGGCTGGAAGGCTCTGAAGGACACTGTTGGGGACAGGCCAAAGCCTGTGTCTGCTGAAGTGCAGAATGCATTGGCTTTCCACTCAGTGATGGTGTCAGGAATGGTCACATCTAGGCCAGCATTTCCCTCAGAGCTGGTGAAGCACAGAGAGCAAGGACAGAGAGATGATTTTTATGGCATTTTGACTACTAGCCGTACCCCTTTTGGCCAGTATTGCTGTGAATGATAGAGTACAGTGTTTGTTACTGTAGGACCACTCCACATCTTCCAGTCCACTCCTTGACCAAACCTATGGCTGACAGTCATTTCATCTCAGAGGATTGCCAAGTGATCTCTGCAAACAATGAAGGACTTTCTGATATTGAAAAGGCTTGGCAAACACATTGCCACCTTATAAAACCAGTTTTATTTAAAAGGAAGGAACTAGCCCAATGTACTTACTTTATAGGTAGTAAAGTCCAAATCCAAGTTTCTGGGAAATACTTTCGGACTGTGTCCATCGGCTCACTAGTTGTGCTTAACGTGTCAAAATGTGTCAAACCTGACTGAATGCCTGAATGTGATGAGATGGAAAAGAAATGAACTACTACTAATTCCAAACAAGCAAAATCTGTATCAGCATCATCCTTCCATCTGAGAGAGTCTCAATCTATGTAGCAATAAGAAGCAGATGCATGTTGTGGTACCACCAGGAGTAAAGTTTCAGGGTCAGATCTTATTAGCAAGAAGAGCTAGTCTTTCATTATTTTGTGCTGGTCTCTAGTGAACCTCAAAATTTGCAGGGCAGCATTTTACCAGGTTAAACAAAAAAAAAGGATTTAAAGCAAAAAGCTATATAGGACCTTATGTGCAAGCAGACTTTTCCCTCTCAGGTACAGCCTTAATGTGATACTCTTCTCCATCCTATCAGGCCAGCTAGCAATGAAACATCCCACTGTTGCAGTGTTTTTTGTAGGGTTGTCGTGACTCAGAAAACCACCTCCTTGCCAAAGCTATAGCCTCCTCAAGAACTGGGTGAAGATGCTCAAACTAAAAACAAGCAGCTGAAATTTGGGAGGGATAAATTTAGATATTTTGACTTAAAAAGATTCACAGAAAACAGAATATTCCCAATTTGGTAAAATTCTGAGTTTGGAATGAAGTTTGGTAAAAATTAAGCCTTTGGTTTGCTTCTGTTTTGAACAACTGGAAAACAAGGACTTGGTTTGCTTGGTTTTTACAAACAGAAACACATCCAAAAGGTTCTTAAGGAAATTCTAGCTTTGGTCGTCTTTAGTCTGGCTAAATTAATTTCTGCATTTGCATAACAATTGTGTAGCTAAAAAGTATCCATACTATCTGTGCAACAGGCACCTCCAGAGCCTGAGAAGGTCTCAGGGCAGAAGTGAAAGATGCTCTCAGATGTGTATCACACAGCTCCAGACCAAAGTGGCAGGTGGCTTGCTTGTATTTGCCTATGTTATTTAAGGTTTCTTACTATGCCTATTTCAGTTTAAAATAATTTGAAAACATCTATTCTGTATCTTAGCAACTTGTGTCAGAAGTCGAAATTGTTTTCAAACTGTACCAAGCTGTACCAAACTGTACCACATGTTCTTATGTCAAGGGAAAACTATCTGAAACAGCTAGAATAATTTATAATTTTCAATATGTTTACCTTAATATGAGATTCTGGAGGATGATATGACCAATTCTGTTGCCCAAACAGCTACAGTGTAAGAGTTGAGATAGCCCTTAGAAATAGGATGAGTCCATTTCAGACTGGACTTCTACCACACAAATCTTATCATTCTAAGCTCCAGCTACAAACTCATCACTGAAAAATTTGTCACCCACTTCATGGTTTTGACTATACATAAAACTGGCTGAGTCTATCAGAACAGACTGAAAATGGTATTTGAGACCACTTAAGTGATAATCTGGGAAAAGAAGTCTAATACACAAAAAAATCAGCAGCAGAATAATGTCCTCTATCAGAACCTTTGAAAACTGCCTGGTTCTGCTGACTTCTAATGTGGAGTTACCAAAGCTTGTCTGTAGACCTCCACAACCCAGCAAAACCCATTCAGAAGCTGAAATCTGTGAACTCAATTCAGTAATATTTCCAAGGGTTCAAGTCACAATCTCAGCTCTTGTTTAAGTATTCACCCCAAAATACAAACAGGATCCCTGTTCAGAATAAAGGTGGTGATAAAACCCAGTTCCTTTACCGCTTGTCCTCTTTGCATACATAGGTACTGCGGCCATGGCTCCATGTGATGCTAAGGCGACTCCTGGATGCATGGAAATCTGAGGGCGGCAATACTGAGGCTTCCTCACCTTGGTATTTGTGAAGACCTTTAAACCCATCTCCTATGGGAGAGAAACCCAACATGGCTTTTTTTGTTACTGAGTCCTGTTGAGGTTTACACAGCAGACCTGACATTGGTGTTTTACTGCCTCAAAATGGAGAAGCTGTTACTCTGTGCAGACTGGACCTTGAGACCATCCCCCCAACTTAGGGTCTGGGTGGCTCAGAGAGACAAAAGAATATATTCCCTCTGTTTCTGGGGCACAGATTCCAGTCCAGTTCCAGCCTAGGGATCAGAATGAGCTGGGAAATAGATACAGAGTCTGTCTCTGGAAGGAAATGCCTCTGGCTACAATGCAGCTTAAGGACATATTAACTTATTCAAGGTAACTGTAATGGCACGGGATTATTTACCTCCCACTGAACCTTACTTCAAGTCAACCTCAAAGATTTTCCTGCCAGAAGAGAACTTTGAGACTCCCATTCCACCCCCTAACCAGGCAGGAGAGCTATACCTTTAGGATGCTGTAAGTGTCCTCTTCATTCGCCTCCACTACTGGAGAATAGGTGATCCCATTCAGAACTATTGGCTTCAAGGAAATACAGTTCTCCAAGGGCTCATCCAAGAGCATGTCTGGACCATGGTGATAGCCATGCAATTCCTTCACTGGCAGCAAATTATACACCTTGGTAGAAAAAGAGTAAATGCTGTGTTTGGTATTTGCAGTGTCCATTGTTACAAAACACAACTGAGGAAGCTGCACCATAACAGTCACAACACCAGCACATGCATCCACATTGTCATGGTCCTCCCTCTGGTGGGAGCAATGGAAATGTGGGAAACAAAAAAAGGGATCCAGATTTGGAGATCCTGCCTCTTTTGCTACGGACCTCATGTTGCTCTGGTTATTATGGCTCAAATATGAAAAACTGGCACTGGCCAAACCACCTGTACTACATTGTCCCTACTCAGGGATTGTCTTTTTTTGCTTGGCAAGAGGGGAATAAACTCTTTGATGCCTCAGATGCTACTCCATGAAAATTAATCCATGGATGGACAGAATAATTGAAGAATTATGGTCAAACACAACACAGTATTTGGCTCTGGCCAAGACAAACAGTACCCTTGAAAGAGCTTTTTAATTATCATGCCTGTAGTCACAGAAAACCCCTAAGAAACAACTGTTGCCCACTGGAGGAAGATGAGAAACAGCACAAGGAATCTTTCCTGTGTCAGCTCTGACAAGAGGGGACTGTTCCCTGTTTCCACTCTGGCACTGGGCTGAACTTGCTCTGATCAAACTCCGACTTGTTCCACAGACTAAGAACTTACAGAGGTGGGTGACAGGTCAGCTTCTGGCTTCAGGAGGAGAATGCTCTTGTCCACAGCACGGACAGCACAAAGAGAGTTCGGGGAGGCTCTGAACAGCAAGTGAGCATCAGAGGAAGGCAAACCTTCTGAAGGAGAGAAGCTTAAGTCCACCTGTAAACACAGGAAAAGCTACATCACAGATGCCCTACCCTTGCAGGACTTTTCCCTGCATTTGCGTGCATCAGTTCTAACATTACAAAGTCCCCATATGCATGCACACCTCCCCCTGCACTCCCTCCGTGCTACTGTTCCCTTTCTCCTTTGCTAGAGGAATCAACACTAACAGTTCTTGGCAATTTCAAGCATCACCATTGCTCATAAAAATTTTAAGGCAGTTTGGGGTTTTATGGTCTTTGTGAATGTGATGAAATAATCCCTCATAGTGGGTAGCTGTGTTCAGGAAGCCAGCATGGTCTTGAACCAGGACCAGGCTCTGTACTGCACTCAGATACTGTATGTGGAGAGAAAACAGGCTTGCAAAGACCCTGCTTAGCAGATTCTTTGGTAACATGAGAAGCAGTGGTGACCTGGAGTAATATTGCAATATCTAGGGGCTGGTAATGATTCTGAAGTGCTGGCCTGTTGGTTGAGGCCTGCCAGACTTCTGTGCCTTCTCCAAAACCTAACTCACAACTCTAACAACCCCTTAACAACCTCTGCCCTGGCAATTCTTGCTAGTAAAAGTTATTGTCATCACCAACTCACATGATTTTGTAATAAGATGGCTGACCTGCATAAATCTTCTCTCTCCTCAGCAGTCCAAAATGCATCCTCAGAGCTAACATGTTGCCTGACAAAGCAGCTTTCTTTTTCTGCACGCTTTCAGTCTCACCATTGCTATTGAAGCACTACTGTGCATTGCTCAGCAGATTAGGCAAGGCTTACCTCCATTTACATACAATAGAAATTAAAATGACAGGATGAGCTGTACAGGAGCTGAAAGATCTGACAAGTATTAGCTTTGCCCACTGGATTAGGGCTATGCATGTTCTAATTTTGGTCTGTGACTCCATAAGCAGACACCTCATTGAGAGAATGCGTTTAGATGAAGAGGAGTGAAATACATGTGTTGCAGTATGACATGACATGCACCTCCCCTTTTTTATTTTACCCTGGACCATCAGTGGGATCAGTGGCTGCAACTAGCTGCTAGGGGTGGGGATTAAAACTGTAGTCCCATGCTAGCACTTTTTTTCTAACACTTGATATCCTCCAAGCTAGCACAAACCAGTAAGCAGTGAAGCTACCTAGAATAATGATATGTTGCTTGTCCAGTGTTATCAAATCTACAGAAATTAGCTTAGCCAGGCTAAATCTAAATCAGTGAGCTTGACCACACTGCAGTCTGATGGCTTCTCCCTCAAGAAGTGGACACTTACCTTATTGTTGAAACATAATTCTATGTAGAACTTGGCTGAATCAGCGATCACCTCACTGCTGGGGGCAGTGGTGTAGATAAGCACTTGGGCCACTGGAGCAAAATCAGCTTGTACAGGCAGCTGTAGCAAAAAGACACCATTGGCTAGAAAACAAAACAAGAGCAAAAAGCTGAAGTGCAGAAAAACCTTCTCTTGGAACAGTCAAAGTTTTCGGCTTGACTCGAGACTGAACTTCATCGTAGCCATTATGAAGCTCCATGCATACAAGTGGAATGAATTGGTGTTCAGAGAGATGCATGTCTCACTGTCTGCTGATAAGGCCTGTTTTCCCATGCATAACTATGCTGAATTTTGAGTCAGCTTCTAAAAACAGACCATCAGACTGTGTCTCCTATGAACTCTGGAGCCCCAGAAATGCAATGTCAGAAGAAAGACAGCTGGCACAGGGGTTTAGACCAAATCTGTGCAAAGCCTAAATAAAGGCAGAGAAAAGAAAGGTCATACTCTTCCCAGATCTTAGGGTATATGGCGATGTCGATCCCTGCATTAATATGGAAGCAGAGTGCATGTCTGCCACAGCTGCCCAGCCTTCCACAACAGTGGCAATTCGGTTGGGCAGAGGAACTCACCATCTTCCTGGTCCAAATCCAGAATGTGTGTGCCTGCTTGCTTAATGTTTCCCTTGGCCGTCACCTGAATGGGAGGATAAATCCTGCTGTGATTGAGGTTACATACAAGCCAAACCTTAAAGTGGGGCAGCCTGAGAGGAGAGCACATGGGCTGTATGTCTGCTGCTCACACCCTGCTCAGCTGCTCTCTGCCTCCCTGCAGCAGAATCCCAGTGCTCACACAGAGGGCATGGGGACATCCTTACTTTTTTACTCCAAACTCAGACCCTCCTTTTGGTCAGGAAAGAA
The DNA here is from genome assembly GCF_000695815.1 of Acanthisitta chloris. Lineage (NCBI taxonomy): Eukaryota > Metazoa > Chordata > Aves > Passeriformes > Acanthisittidae > Acanthisitta > Acanthisitta chloris. The sequence continues at coordinate 36,880 of NW_008664402.1, read as the reverse complement.
CATATGAAGGATGATGAGAAAGTGTTTAAAGCCTGCTGCCACAAACCAATTTCCATTTCCAGCCCCCTACAGTTGCCAGTGGCAACCTCACTGTATGGCAGGTGCAAGCTTACCAGATAGTAAAAGGTTAATTTCTTCTGCTCTCCTAGGGCCTCTGGAGTAAGGATATAATGGACCCGGAGTTCTGTGGAGGAGCCACATCTTAATGCCTCATACTTGGGCTCAATTTTGAGGAAGCTATTACTAGGAGAGTAAAAGCGCTTTAGATGAAGATATCCTTCTCCGTAATATGGACTAACCCAGGAACGGTCATAGCAGTAGGGGTGTGTTTTATGAATTGCCTGGAATAGGAGAAAATACACAGATATCTCAAACACAAGTGGCTGAACTGGAGACAAAATTCATGGCCTAATATTAAAGGTTTGGTATTCTTTTATATTTAAGCAACAAGGAATTCTACAAAATAAAAAACCCTATGAGTTTGAAAAGTGCAAGATAGAGTGGTGGTATCCTTAGCAAATCATTGGGAATTACCTCACTCCCAGAGTAGCTGGAGTATGTGTCAAACAGTATCACCTCAAGGGCTCTTTGCACTAATACCTTGCCCTCTCTAATATCATGGTAGTTTAATGAAAAAAGAAGCCAATTTTCATTTCTTTCCTTATTACTGGCACCAAAGAAGGGGCAGTGCTGTATAGTTCAGATATTACCAGTGCCAAGATCAAGCTAAAGAAAAGGAAAAAAATCTCCACCTAAGAATTCAAAACCTAGATTGAATAGAAGTTTAGGAGCTGAGAGAGTCCAGGTCCTCCTAAAAATGAGAGCAAGGCCAAGATATTTCACGTTTAGAAGGGTGCTACTTCAGCATTTAATGTGTCTCATAGGAAAAAAATCTCCACCTAAGAATTCAAAACCTAGATTGAATAGAAGTTTAGGAGCTGAGAGAGTCCAGGTCCTCCTAAAAATGAGAGCAAGGCCAAGATATTTCACGTTTAGAAGGGTGCTACTTCAGCATTTAATGTGCCTCATGTGCCTTTTTTCCTTATCTTTCTCATTTTACTTGGCTGTTCTTGCCTTTTCTTTACCCTGCAAAAATCCGAAAATTTTAAGCATCTAATAGTAACTTCTGGATAATTTTTAATGGTTTTAATCTGTGACAAAAGAATTGTGGGGAGAAGAGCAAATACAATTCTAGACATAAATATTCTGCTCTGATCCAGGATAAGATATTATGAAATGTGCATATTACACACATATTGCATTTTCCACTAACAAAAAGATGCTCAGCAGCACATATTTTTCCCAGATAAATTCCACACCTGGGAGAAAATTTATGTGAATGGTTCATACACTTTTTACAGCAATAGAAGTAAAAATAAGGGAAAAAAAGGAAAAAATCAGAAGATTACTTAGAAACTTGAAATGCTAAATCCATATTGCCTTAACTGACCACAAAAGATATTAAGATGAGATACTTGGGAAATAATCTAATTGAAAAGACAACGAAGCACTAGCAGCACTCCATCATAGTAGATAGGCCCATCCCTGAAAAAGATTTGTCTAGGTAGGGCCAGTGACCTCTTGGAGCAGAACGGACTAACCCTGAAAAAGATTTGTCTAGGTAGGGCTGGTGACCTCTTGGAGCAGAACGGACTATTACATTCTTTGGATGTTCCTTCCAGCCCTATATTGCTATTGCCAAGCAGAAATCAAATACTTACAAAGTAAATGCAATTGTGATATGGCAACCCAGTCTGTTGTATGACTGTTTCCACCAAACTTATGTCAAGGTTGACACAAACAGCAGGGAACAATAATCTAACTCTTTTGCCTATATAGGAGAAACTTCAGAGTACTCCTTTCAGCCCTATGGGTCACTTCATCACCTCATCTGGAGGACTTACCCTAATTCGAATAGCATCAAAGTCCAACATGGAAGTGTTTAATGCAAATTGTGCCACGCCCTTTTCATTTGTTGTGTAGTTTTTTTCCTGTGCTCCTTGTAAAGAAATTCTCACAGTTTCATTGGCGATTGGAGCACCAGACCCATCCACTAGTTTCACCTGGAGGAGCAAAACCAGCACAGTTTAGAAGCAGAGGAATGGGTGCCACCTGAAAGGACTGGTAGATCACCAAGCTAAAGACACTGTGTCCATGTCAGACAAGGAATCCTCCACAACACTTTACACTGCAAATTGTGCCACGCCCTTTTCATTTGTTGTGTAGTTTTTTTCCTGTGCTCCTTGTAAAGAAATTCTCACAGTTTCATTGGCGATTGGAGCACCAGACCCATCCACTAGTTTCACCTGGAGGAGCAAAACCAGCACAGTTTAGAAGCAGAGGAATGGGTGCCACCTGAAAGGACTGGTAGATCACCAAGCTAAAGACACCGTGTCCATGTCAGACAGGGAATCCTCCACAACACTTTACATCTAGCTCTTTCAGAGAGAGCTGCAAACTTTCTGAATCTTTTTTCTTTGTCTCTTTCTTATCTCCAGCTCCTGATCAGAGCAGTGGACCTGGAGAATGACATGTATTCACACCCCTGAGGCCTCCTATAAAACAGGTGACTGGAGAAGCAGAATTTTACTGGGCTGGAAAAGCAGAAGCACATGGTCCGAGGGGTAAGCAGAATGAAGGCTGTGCTCTCAGCTGCTGTTTGAGAGCCTGCAAAGGAAAGGAGATGCACAGGGATTAGCAGCACTGAGATGCAGCATCTTTGCAGAGGCAGGGCCTATATCTGTCCAGTCTGTTCAGTAGCATCATTGCTTGGCACCCATGGCATTCCATTCTCATGGTTTTCCTACCTGCCCAAAGAAGGGGATTCCACGTTTGTAGTAGGAGTCTGAATGCTCAAAGGTGATTCTGCTAATGGTGCTTGTGATCTCAGAGAAGCTTGTTCCAGTCGCCTCCACTCCTGCAGAAAGAAGCATGAAGAACTAATTTGCCTCTGTCTGATCAAAATTACTTTTACTCCAGGCCAACCCTCCTTTACTGGACAAACAATTTTGTTGATGCTCCTGGACTTCAGGTAGGATAACTTTAGGATTCCAGAAAAACAAGAGTCTGGTTTTCTCCCTCATTCCCACTTGGCAGGCCCCTCTGTTGGTCTCTCCTGGGCTTATTGCATAGCTGTTTCATCCAGATGATTCATACCTGTATCCTCCTCTTTAATCTTAGCCTCTACATGGAGCTTATTCTCATATCCAGCTCTTTTGAGGTGGAATAACTTGGTCTTCACCATTTCAGAAATACAGCCATAGTTGTCTGTCTGTTGGAGGGAAACAAAGAAGACCATTATATTCTCATTTATATAATGTTTATTCAGCTTAATGAATCCATCACTGTGCATTGCCCTGATCTGAAAGAGAAGCCCATAAACCTCACAGATAATCTCCCTCTGTTGTTTTTATCAAAACTGGAAAAGGACATAAATATCTTGGCAAAAAACATTTTGAAGTACTGGCAGCAACATCAGAGCAAAGAGCTTTGCAACCTAGAAGATTTGTGTGTGTGTGTTTGTGAAGTTTAAAGTTGCAAACACTTGGTACAAAAGCATAGGGAATTACTCAAGCGTAAGCTACAAAGAAATGTTTGTCAGGGTGAGGCACATTAGAATATATAGCTGCTGATTTAAAATTCATAAGCCATATGAGTGATACATAAACCAAAGCCTCTGTATGTGCAGAAAACAGATGACAGTGATTTAAAATTCATAAGCCATATGAGTAATACATAAACCAAAGCCACTGTATGTGCAGAAAACAGATGACAACTGGAAAAGTATTTTCAAAGCTTGCCACCTCACTTCAGTATCTTCACATACAAGGCAAGTGTCCACAGAAGAGATGCCTGGAACAGAGGTTAGCACCTCAGTATTCATGTTTTCTTTTAACATGGATAACAACAGCACTGGTGGACATCACAGTGTACCAGAGCCAAAGGATCACAACAATGTCTTCTGTTTGCTTTCTTGTCCTGGTATATTTTCACAACTGCTATTTCTCCAGCTTCTGTCAATTAAGCTAGCACTATTGCACCTGTCTGTGCTCCAAACACCATTCAGTTTTGCTTTTGTAGACTTTCCAGTCTGAAAGGTGAAAAAAATCTTTATCTTTTCCTGTTTGTCCTAGCCACTGCTGCTAAACCCATATTCCTTTCCTTCTTGCTCGAAATCCATCACTGCCCTCCTGTTCTTTCTGCTCCTCTCCTGCTTCTAACATCAACTTCTGATCCCACACACTGTCTCTAGTGGAAGCCAACACCAAACTCTGCTGTCATTGCTCATGGCTTTTCTACCTCACTTGTTTCTTATACTCTCCACATTCCATGTGGCCTTTTTATTTCTCCCACCTCTTTATTTTCCACCAGCTTTTTGCCTTTACTCAAATCATTCTTACTGTACAGCCCTTCCCCCTATTTTTACCTATTATTTCATCTTGCACCCAAACTTCTCTCCTTCTTTCTTAAAATACATGGATTTTCAAAGAATCATAGAATCACAGAAAGGGTTGGGTTGAAAGGGACCTTAAAAGTCATCTAGTTCCAAACCCTCTGCCATTGGCAGGGACACCTCCCACTAGGCCAGGTTGCTCAAAGCCCCATCCAACCTGGCGAGTGTTGGGGCAACTTCTCTGGGCAACCTGTGTCACTGCCTCACCACACTCTTCACACTATACTTGTACATACTCAGAGCAAGACTGTGCCTATAAGGCATGCTCAATAAACCTTGTACATACTCAGAGCAAGACTGTGCCCTACAAGGCATGCTCAATAAACTCCACTTTCTTCTTTCACTCTACCCATAATAATAATCAGGACTCACCTGTCCAGAGAACTCCTCACACACTGCTTTAGCCTCTTCACCATAGCAGAGAGTAGCTGGATTTTCAAACTTCCGGCAGACACGGAAGTTCACGAGGCCAGGAACAGGCTTCCCAAATGTGTATCTACCAGTAAGGAAGATTGAAAGGAAAACAGAGCCATTAGGAATGTAAGAGGGATGAAAAAGACCCTACAGATGCACCCCACTGATTGCAGGACTCTCCCCTAGAGCTGCCTACAGGATACACAGGGTCATTACACAAAATAAAAAGCAGAACGAAATTGGGTAGCATTGTAGGATCAAGCTCGGCAACAGGGACAGAATGACTGAATATTACAGTCCTGTTTGCATACCTGGGAATAACACATAAGTCTTCAGAATTCATTTACCTTAATGCTAATTTAGTTGAGAGTACCCCTCATCTTGGAAAACTTGCTGCAGGTATCTAACCCCCAACCCAATTCTGATGGAACTGGTTTGTGTGTGTATGAGCACTAGGTCTTTTGGCTGATCCTTCAGCCCAAGCCATGGCTCTCCCTACAGGGTGCATGGTACAATGCTATGTGGAATGGAATTAAGGGACCCAAAGGAAAGAGGACAATTGCATCACTTAGGGAGTCTTCCCAGAAGTGACAAACAGAAGACACAGTTAAAACATCATTCCCAAGTAAATTAAACTGATGACTTCTTCCCTAGCACTGTAGCTGGTGTGAAATCCTCTATGACTCAGAAAATATGCAAGTAAAACAGTCCTAGAAAACAGAGGAACAATATGTTTCTACATGTTACATGCAAAGTGCACCAAACAGTAACTGCTGCCTTTTGTCTTATAGTAGATATAGTCTGGTCCTGAGACTCCAAAATGAATAAGAAATATAATAAAGTCTCATATCTCAGTCTCTCAACTAAACTTTCAGCAGCAGTACAAGGAAAAACTGAAACCAAGGAGAACTTGATAGAATGACACTCACAGACCACAAACTGTCACCTTCAGCTTCTCATCAAGAATGCTGATCATCTTGGGCATGTTCACTGTTACTTCGAATTTTGGCAGCACTGCAGCAGAACCAAAGGAAAACAGTCTATGTGGTGAGGAATAACGTAAGAATGACATATGAAGGCTGCTCAAAGACTATTCTTACAAATTACCCAAAACCCTTTTGTATATAAATGGTCAGATTTTAGAGGTTTCTGCCACCTGCACATCCCACTGAAGTCAGTGACTACCATTCAGCCAGCCATTGTGCCAGGTAAGAAGACAAGATTATTACACCAGCTATCAAAATACAGGAGTTTCTCAGTTAACACAGAGCTTATCAGTCTCACCAGCAGTAGGATACAGTAAAATAGAGACATAAGTTAATAGAGATTTCCCACAAATACAGAGTTGGGACTGCAGCCTGGTCTCTGCATTTCCAAAGCATGTAGATCTTAGGAATTTGCAAAAGAGAAAGATCCCATAGCTTCCCCAGTGACACAGCACAGGGTGACATCTTATTCAAACCCAGCTGCAGGAGGGGAAGTGTATGGTGACTGCCTTGGGAGAACTAGAAGGGGTTCAGGGCACAGAACTCTTGCAGTTGGAAGAGGTCAAAGGACTTCCAGACACATCTTACAGGACTCCTGTCTGCTGCATGAGCCAGATTATGCCAGACCATGTAAGAAGGGCTGCATCTGGCTTGATGGAGTGGGAAGCTATGTTGCTTGCAACCATGTGCAGGTGTGTACTGGGATACCATTCTTCTAGACAAGCAGATGTAACTGGCACAGGGGTGAGAGCACCAGAGAGAGGTTAAGGCACTAAGGTGTCATGCAAACTACAGGCTTAGCTTGTGGGTGAAGAAAGGCAAGATCTGAATTTACAAACAGCCCCAGCCTGGCTCCGACATACAGCATGACACTTGGCAAGCATGTAGCCAACTGGAGATGAGGCTGTGCCTTAAAACACCTCTGAAAAGAGGTGAGGCTTGTGGTTGCCAGCACAGACTGATCCAAGCACATTGCTCCTCCTGATTGGAGCCTTGCTGAGGTGAGCAGTCAGAAGAGCTGTACTGCATGGTCTGGGACTTATAGAATCATAAAATCACAGAACTTTAGGGGCTGGAATGGACCTTACTGATCATCTAGTCCCAACCCTCCCTGCCATGGGCAGGGACACCTCCCCACTAGACCAGGATGCTCAAGGCCTCATCCAGCCTGTCTTTGAACACTGCTAGAGTTGGGTCAACCTGTGACAGTGTCTCACCACCCTCATAGTAAAAAACTTTTTTCTAATATCTAACCTAAATTTCCCCTCCTTCAATTTCAACCTGTTACCCCCGGTCCTATCACTGCAGCTCCTAATAAAGAGTCCCTTGTAGGTTCCCTTGTAGGCCCCTTCAGATATTGAAAAGTTGCTATGAGGTTTCCAAGCAGTCTTCTCTTCTCCAGGCTGAACAGCCCCAACTTCCTCAGCCTGTCCTCATAGGGGAGGTGCTCCAGTCCTCTTATCAACTTCGTG
>NW_008664402.1:0-29210 GCF_000695815.1 Acanthisitta chloris | reverse complement strand
TGTTAAACTTCATGAGGTTTGCATTAGCCCATCTCTCAAGCCTGTCAAGGTCCTTCTGGTTGGCATCCCTTCCCTCCAGCATGTCAACTGCCCCACACAGCTTGGTGTCATCAGAGAACTTGCTGAGGGTGCACTCAATCCCACTGTCCATGTTGGTAACAAAGATGTTGAACAGTATCGGCCCCAGCACCAACCCCTGAGGGACACCAGTCGTCACTGCCCTCCACGTGGACAATGACTGACCGCAACTCTCTGTGTATGACCATCCAGCCAGTTCTTTACCCACCGAGTGCTCCACCCATCAGATCCATGTCTCTCCAATTTAGAGACAAGGATGTGGTGCGGGACAGTGTCAAATACTTTGCATAAGCCCAGGTAGATGATATCATTTGCTCTGCCCCTATCCACAAATTCAGTGGCCCCATCATAGAAGGCCACCAGATTCATCAGGCATGACTTGCCCCTGTTAAAGCCCTGATGGTTATCACCTCTTTGTTTTTCATTTCATGCTTTTTCCAGTCTTCAGGGACTTCCTTTGACTGCCACGATTTCCCAAAAATTATAGATAGTGGCTTAGCAACTACATCTACCTGTTCCTCAGGACCCATGGGCTTATGCACATTCAGGTTCCTTAGATGGTCTCAAACCTGATCCTCTTCTACTGTGGGTTTAGGGGTTTCATTCTCGTAGTCTCCACCTTTGCCCTTCTTGGTCTGGTCAGAATGGCTAGAGCACTTGAAGACTGAGGAAAATAAGTCACTGAGAACCTCAGCTTTTTCTATATCCAGGGTAGCCAGTTCTCCTGTTTCCTTTTGGAGAAGGCCCACATTATCCCTAGCCTTACTTTTACATGCAGCATACCTGTAGGAGCCCTTTTTGTTATCCTTAATGTCCCTGGCTAACCATAATTCCAACTGTGCCTTAGCTTCCCTGACTGTGTCTCTAGCTTCTCTTACAACTCTGTATTTCTTCCAGTCCATTTGTCCTCCGTTTTACCTCCTAAAGGCCTCCTTTTTTCCCCTGAGTTTCCTCAGCACTTCCTTATTCATCCATTGAGGCCTTATGGCATTTTTGTCTGATTTCCTCCATGTCTGGATGCATTGGTCCTGAGCTTGGAGTAGATGATCCTTGAATATCAGCCAGCAGTCTTGGGCCCCTCTGACTTCCAGGACTTCATCCCAAGAGACTCTGCCAAGAAGGTCTTCGAAGAAGCCAAAGTCTGCTCTCCTGAAGTGCAGGGCAGTGAGCTTGCTGTGTGCCTTCCTCACTGCCCTGAGGATCTCAAACTCCACCACCTTGTGGTCACTAGAGCCAAGGCTGCCTTGGAGCACCACATTTCCTACCAGCTCCTCCCTGTTGGTGAGCACAAGGTCCATCATTGCTCTTCTTCTTGTTGGTTCCTCTATCATCTATGTAAGGAAGATATTGTTGACACATTTGAGGAACCTCTGGGATTGCCTATGCACTGCCATGTTGCTCTTCCAACAGATATTGGAGTGAGTAAAATCCCCCACGAGGACCAGAGCTTCTGAGCTTGAGGGTATTGTCATCTGTCTGTAGAGGGCCTCATTCACACCCTCCTCCTGATCAGGTGGTCTGTAGCAGATCCCAACTATAACATCCCCTGTCCCAACTCTACCCTTAATCTTGACCAACAGATTCTTGACTCTTTCCTCATCTGTCCCCAGGCTGAGCTCCACACTCTCCAGTTGCTCATTGACATAGAGGGCTACTCCTCCTCCCCGTTTCCCCAGCCTGTCTTTCCTGAAGAGCCTAAAGCCTGCCATTCCAATGTTCCAGACATAGGAGCCATCCCACTATGTCTCCATGATGCCAACAATGTTATATCTACACAGGTACACACATATCTCTAGTTCTTCTTGTGTGTTCAGGTGGAGGAGTGAAGATAGGTTGCTCAAGTCCTTCAGTCTTCTCCTCAGAAAGGGATGATTCTTGGGAAGGAGAGGACACAGAAACAATTTTCCAGCCATGCTGGACATCGTGGTCAAATCTACCACCCTGTTCAATTAAGCTTTCACGCCCCATGGGATTAGCTGCTAGGAATTTGAAATTGCAGGGACAGTTACCATACTCCTCCACAAAGAAAAGATGCTGAACTGTCTTCCCAGAGGCCTTCTGTGCCACCACTGTGTAGGTCCCTTCCATAGGTTCAGAGGTGAGGTTGAAGAACAGCTGTATAAATCCCATCTTTAATTCTGCATTTGTCCACTGGTACAGACGGTTTTTCTTTGGGTCCTACAGATAATGTGATTACAAAGAGCTTGTGAGAACAATGGGAGTCTGCAATGAGGTCTAGCAAAAGCAGTGAGGGGAGATCTAGCCCTAGTGTTTCAGAAGGCTACAGGGCAGGAGTGGGGGGCACTAGCAGAGTTGTGTGGGGTGCCCACAGCTGAACAACAGAGGAGCTGTAACCTGGGCTCAGCTACATAGCTGCCACCATATGAGTTAAAGCTCTGTCACCTTGAACTAATGTAATGGACTGATTAATTTTTTTAAAAAGTAAACAAGAATCATCATGAGGCAACTGTTTATTCTGCCCAGGATGAGGTGCAATAGATGCAAACATGAACGAAATATTTGTACATACCTCAATATATACCAGTGGAAACTAGAAAAAGAAGAAAGAGGGCAGCATGTTAAGACAGTGCAAGCAACACAGTCAAATGACTAGGGCTGAGACCATGTCTCAAGGTAAAAGCCATTCATCCAATGGGATAAGGAAAAAAGTTCCTGGTATAGAACAACAGAGTATTTTGAAGACAACAACATCGAGGCAGGGAAGGAGATCAATCCTTTGTCTCAGGCAGAAAGGACTACTGAAGTTGCCAACTACTGATTCTGGATGATCTATACTAATAAGAGCAAGTGTACGCCATGGTAATGGCATATTTGCTCACTGTTTACACCACCACTGTTCATTTGCCATTTGTCAAACCTTTTCAAGAATGCAGAAGGCAGTCTTATGCAGAAATTTGACAACAGACCCTGTTAACAACATCTGAGATGAGCCAGAAATTTCACTGTTATTTCAGTGTACTGAAAGTTCTCCCCAAAATATAATTCTTTCCTCCCTTTCCTCACAATTGAGCTAAGGCCAAATATCAAGAAAAAGGAAGTATCATACTTACCACCTCATTCAAGGGATGGAAATCTTCATCCAGACAAACAATTCTGAACTGGACTGATGGAGAAAGGCAAACAGTGAGCTTCCACAGTGTGGTCACCAACCAGAAAACATCACTTACAAAAATAAACGGTATAACAGAGAACAAAGCTGTTCTAAAGAAATTCCATTCACTAGAAAGCTAACTCATGCTAGAAGGTTACCCACCTAAGATGGGTACATGAATAACAGGATATTAAGAGCAAATCCATAGCAGGATGAACATCTTAATGATCATGAACATCAGAATCTCACTAATTGGAACCAAAGTTAAATTTAAGTTGCCTTTGTCTACTTTGCAAGGACACATTTTTAAGCTGGAATTCACATGAGTCTTCTGATTTTGTTATAACCAGACTGACTTCCTAGGATGAATGCAAGCAACTTACTTCAGCATTTGGCTTCAAGCTTGTGTTGGCTGTGAATGGAGAGAGAATTCAGTACCTCTTTTAGGACATTCATTTCTATCCAGGCCAAATTTAGGAGATCAATGGCCCAGAAGAAATAAATTACTTACATAATTCTCTTTGTCTTCACTGAGCAAAATCAGCTGCCACTTTGAAAGCAATTTCATGACTTAGTCTGAATTTTTGTCCCATTCTCTATAGCCTTTCTCTGATTTTAATATAGACCCTAACTGCATGGACCACAACAACAGAGTCTCCAGTGACAGAGGGAGTGTTACAGGTGCCCTAGATATGTGCATGCATATTAAGGTTCCCCAAATTGTTCCTATATGGAGCATTAAAACATAAGCCTCAGCCATGAGGGTGCAGTCGTGACCCCCACTGAAAGCAACTGACATCTGGCCAGCATAATCCAACAGTTTAAGTACAAATTTTTGTCTCTAATTCAAGACTCCACCTCTTTCCCAATACCTGTCTGTCCAGGCCTGTAGATGGGTTTGTCTGTCTGGATGAAGACCAAGCTCTCAGAATTCTGGACCAGCACCGATTTGCGGCTCATGAACTGCAGTGTGGCCCCCTTCACCGTCACGGTGAGAAACGTGATTGGTGGCTGGTTGTTTGATTTGGGAAGCTGGAGAGTAAGAAGGCAACTATGTTATGAGCTATCTTTAAAGGCTTCCTGAACTGAACTGGTCTTCATGAAATAAGAGATCCAGCATAATCCTGATGGACTCAACACAGAGGGGAAGGGAGCTATAATCAGGAACAAAGGACTGATCTTTACTTGTTCTTTACTTGTCCTTCCTCCTGCTGTGCAGTGATTGTGCAAGTATTGTGCAGGAGAGGAACTCCCAGCTCTACCACCCAATTTTAAGAAATTCTTACTCCCCTGACCAAAACCGTTCCATCATTTTCCTTTTGACATTCACAAGAGGGATGGAATTATCCCTCTTCTCTTTCCAATAATGCCCCTAGTTCTTCTCTTTCCAAAAATATCCTTGGTCCCTGCAGAACATTCTCTTTTCCAAACCAGTCATGCCATACTTCTATATATCTCTTTCACAAGTGACAAAGTCAATCTTCAGCCTACATCTGACAAACCAAGACACTAATGTCAATCTTTTCCATGCCCTGAAGACCAATTCTTCAGTCTTCAAAGACATAATAAAGCATTTATTGTGTATTATTACTTATTATTATGCTTTTTATAAAACATCTGAGCCATATGACCAGCTTTCCTACTTGCCTACAAGTTGTTATAGTTCCTGGAGCTATCAACTACATTAAGCTACAAATTTCCTGCTTTGCTGTCTTTTTCAGATACAGGCAATCACAGCTCTATGTTCTTTAAGTAATTCAGTGTACTATATTCACCAGGCAAAAAGCATCTGAGGTCCAAAAGCTCTACCACAATTTGAAGGCACTCAAGTGACAAACTGTGGCTGTTGAAGGATGATGTTAAGAGTCATTTCACCAAATAGCCATCAGGAGTGTCAATACTAAAGCCACTTCTTTCTCCTGGCCTCCTCCTCCAGTCCTAGAGGGCTGGCTTTGCAGAATTCAGCATCTTACAATCAGGTAGCCTACTAAGGAGACCTCAGCAGCAAGAGGGTGTTGAGGATGGACATGAACATACCTTTATCCAAGACATAAGTGAATACCTATACAATATTACTCTGGTCATTACTTCTCAGTGCTTTTACAGTTTATCACTAGCACAAACAATCATTCCGCAAGGACGAGATACTCACAGAGAAAGGGATGCAGGTGAACACATCTTTCTCTGACACCACATCATTAATCAAGCTCCTGTTTTCCCCTTGGTATTCGAGCGTGGCTCTCAGCGTCACAGACTCATTCAGGTGGGTTAGCTGAACACAGACTTTCTCAGGAGAATCTGTGTGTATCAGAAAGGGCAGCAGCACCATATACTGCCTAGAACACGGGAGAAGGACCAGTCAGAGGAACAGGAACATGTAACAGGAGTCATATAGAAAGAACAAGTAAACCAATCTGATGACTGCAGCCTTCACTGTACAGGGAGAGAGGTGTATTTTCTAGGAGTGCAACAAGATTTCCAGCATGTCTGTAACAGCAGGGGAAAGCAGAAAGGCTGGTCGCAAATGTAAAATACCAGAGGGAATCCTCAATGCAAATATCTGGAAGGGATATGTTTTTCCATGTTCTTGCACAACAGTAGCACTTCTTCCTGGGACCCTGAATAACACCGGGGTGGAAGCCAATCGTCACCTTTTCTAGACACTATTAGTAGGATTCAGGAGCCACACAAGTGCTGGCACCCAGTGAATAAATGTCATTGACTACACCCTGCAAAGCGTCTGTAGCACTACTCTCATTCCTCGCACAGACCAAAAACTGCCACAGAGTGGTGCCAGATCTTAAACAAAAACGCAGGAGCAAATTTCATGTTTTCACAGAAGCAAGCCCCTCTGACTCAGCTCAACAAGGGCTCCCTGCTCAGCCCTACGGAGCCTCTCTCCCAGAGCAGCAACTCTCTCCCAGAGCAGCAACTTGCCAGTGATGTCCTGGTGCCCAGAACTGCATCTGGGAATCAATCTTGATCCGCCTAATCCCAACTGTGCTCCCTTTTTGGTGAGTGAGGACTAGCCTCAGGCAGCCATACCCAGAACAGCGAGCAGTTGGGAGAAGAGCCCTCAACACTTCAACAGTAAGATTAGGGCATTCCCTCTAGCAGTAGGAGAGGCTCTGGCACCTTTATGTCCATCAGTTGGTCTGCAGGGAATAAGCTCTGGCCCCTCAGACCCCAGCCCTGCTGCCTGTTTCCCCTGCATTTGATGGAAGCACTGTAGCACAGCCTTGCTTTGCAGGAGGAAAAGACATTGTCAAAAAGCCAAAGGAGAAAGTCTTTGGCATGTCAGGACCCCTCAAGGACTGCTCCTACCATACATACACACATACTCCCTTCACATACAGAGTAAAAGGGGGTGAAGAAGGGATGCAGCACAACATACTCTCACAGACCTTAATAGTCACAGTCTTACGATGCCACATAACCCTGGATGAGAAGAGAATTTTCATTCCATTGGCTGAGCTGAAAAATGTGAATTAAAAAATAAAGCCATTTCTGAGCTTGCCAGATGTGTTATTTGTTCCTTTTTTTCTCAGTACCAATAAAAAAACCCACTCCCAACTCCTGGGCATTTCAACCTGAGAGTAGGGTAGTCAACCCAAAATGAAACCTTTCACTGTCCTTTCAAAACAGTCTGTCTCTTAAGAACTCAATGTGCAAACAGTTATAAAAAAGTTGTCTTTCAAAAGAAACAGTTTTGCGCAGAAAATTTTGTTTAAATCTTGTTAATACACTGAAACAGCAGAAGGTCTGTTCTCACAGACCTTTCCCTCTTTTCCTTTTTCTTTCTTATTTTTTTCCCCCCAAAGTTTAATTGATATCTGTTTCACAGATTGTTTTGGATCACTCTGAAGCATGAGAGTTTCTATTTGCAGAAGACACTTTACCCAGCCCAGGTACCTTTATTCCTGAGTAGAAGAAAGCAGACAAAAGATAAGGTACAAAGCAACAGACACAGGAATACAACCCTAGTCTCCTGCCTGCCCAGAGACCCCTCTGCATAGCTTACGGCTCTGTGATGGGTGAGGTGTCTCCTGGAAAGAAGAAGAGGAGAAGGAGGAAGATGCTTGGTTTGATGGGCAGCCTGTTCTTCCCCATGGTACACAGCAGGACGTGGTGAGTCAAGCAGACACCCAGTGTGGTCCAACGCTGCTTTTACTCCCACTCTGCTCTCCCAGTCAACCCCTTTATACTCTTCTCTGCAAACAGTCCCAGGGCTGGGGGAGATAAGGGCTGGAGGCCAGGGCCGACCCGGAAACACCGAGAAACAGTAAGGAGGAGCTAGAACTAGCTGCTCTGAGTCCGGGCAGAAGGCCAGGTGCTGGGGGAGAGAGGGAGGGGAGTGTGCTTGACAGCCTGGAGTTGTCTCTCTTTTGGAGCAGGGCAGCAGGAAATGGAAGAGGAAAGGTGGTAGCTAAAGAAAAGAAGGGCTAACAGAAGAGGATAAGGGGAAAGCCTCTGGCAGGGCTCCCTGTATGGAGACAGGCAAGGCACTGGTCATTTAGGCTGCTGGAGGAGCAGGAGCTGTTTGATTTCCTTCAAACTGGGAGCAGAAGATTGAGCAAAGATTTGGCAAAACAAGAATGGGTGTACCTAACCCCCATTTAAAGGCAGGTTTTGTAAACAGGGAATGCTAACTGTAAAAACCTTCCCCCTCCACCCACACTGTTCCCTTGTGCTCTCCACTCCTGGTCTCATCAGGGCTAATGCCAGGAAAAGGGGCCACAGAGTGCCTGGACAATCGAGTCAACTAAGATAATCTGGCCTTCACCCTGACAGAAACAGGGACAGTGACATGATGGGAAGCTGCCAAAAGTTCAACCCATTAACAGCATGTAACACATTAACCAGTTCCACAGAGCCACAGCTACCCTCACATAGCAGAACAGATGTGGCCCTTTGTCTTAATTTCCCTGTACTTGTTCCAGGTCAAGTTATTGGTACATCTAGATCAAATTATTGCTGTTTGATGGAGTCTTCCTGGTTTCATTATGTGAAAATCCATGTAATGCACTGTGATGGGCAATGTAGTATCATAGAGGGAAACAGGGGGTTTTGTTCACTGTCTTTACTGTCTTTACCTTGGTCTGCAGCAGGAGGATCAATAGCTCTGGTAATTATTACCCTTGCAAGTGGCAATAGAGTATCTGTCTTACTTATAGTTCTAATGCAAACTCCAATGAATGGACATTTAAAATGTGACTTAAAGCATAATTTTCAGATTAAAAAGTGTGCAGGATAAAATGATTTTGTCTGTTCTTCCCTTTTTTTTACTATCATCATCAAACATTTGGTAAGCTCAGGAACTTTGGAACTAAGAAATCCAAGTGCAGTGCAATAACAAACCTTCATTACAGACCTCATTCTGCCCTGCAGTGACCTGCACAGGAAACAAGAGGATAGCAGTGCATGTCCAATTTCCTTGGGGATTGCACAAAAGACAGCCCAGATTTGTGCTCTTCCTTCTCCATGTGATGCCTAAAGGTTGCTTTGCCTGCCCAGAAGAAATAAAACCCATAAAGGTCTGCTTCACTCACAGAGAAGAGGATTTGTACATGGGGTGGTCAAAGCCTTTTTTGCATTGGTTTGAAGATGTCAGAAGTTGGACTGATGGAACAGAAATCCCACAGGAACAAGGTACAGAACTGTACATGACAGAGGAAGCTAGGTCTACCTTTTATTGGCAAGTTGCCAAACAGCTCATCCCACTTCCAAGCCAGCTCCTGATCATTAGGATCTTGGTAAAAAATGTGCTCTGTAGCCAAAAACTGGAGAGAAACGTTTTCAGTACATTGAGGGGGGAAAGTATTTAAATGTGTGAAAATCCTGGTAGGTCCCTCTTAACATGCACAGATATCAAACCGCCCTCAAACTTCTTGGCCTCCGTCCCATTCCCAATAGCAACTCAGGTCCAAGCAACCTAATTTGAAGGGTTTCTGCATCACCCATCAGCTCGTAGGAGGTGGCATGAGCAAGGCAATGACAACAAGCTTTCCCTCTCTCCCCTGTCATTTCCACTTGCTGTGAGTACAACTGAGAAGGTCAACAGGCTTTCTAGATCTTTTTGGCTAGATTTTAAGTGTTCAAGTCCTCAAGAAAACTCCTGCAAGGTGTTGGCCTATCCATGAGGAGAGTATTTTTTAATATTGTCTGCGAAGTTCTGCCATTTGGCAGAGCTCAAAGGGACAGGTATCCCAGTTGTACAAAACCAGTATTAAGTATCCTGTATCTGAACCAAGAATCCTGTTCCGTTCATCAATAGCATCACAGAAGTGCTGGTTGTAAGGGAGCTCTGGAAGTCATCTAGTCCATCCCTTAACTTCTAGCAGGACTGCTGCCAATCTTGTCAACCGTGACTTTGTCAAATCCAATATTGAAAACTTCCAAGGATGGAGAACCTCCTAATTCCCCAGTGATGTGTTCCATTGTTGTGCTAATCTCTGGTGAAGATGTTATTCCTCATGTCCAGTTTGAACTCCCAAAGCTGCAGTTGCAGCCATTGCCCCAATTTATATCATCTGCCCCATCAAGAAAAGTCACGTTCCAACATCCTGGGAACGGTCCTTCAAGTATTTGAAGGCAGTTATTTAACTACTACAACCTCCACCTGGTCAGGCTCAACAAGCCTTGCCTTCCTTGTCACTCTCTCTAGGTCATGTGCTCCACACTCCGACCAGTTTGACTGTCCTCCTTTGGACCACCTCCAGTTCATCCATCTTTCTCTTGGACTGGGGGTCAGCAGACCAGACAGAATTCAAGTGCAGCCTCAGAGATGCCATGAAGAATAAGGACTGTAACTTACCTCAATCTGCTAGCCATTCTCCCCCAGTATTAGTTTATCACTGCTTACAGAGTTCATCCAAAAAGAAAACCAATATGTATCAATCGGCTATATCAACATGCTCTAGACAGAAGATTAAAAACTCTGCCAAAGATATTTGCTCAACTGCTTTTCATGGAAATTAATACATTTGCTTCAAATCCCTTTAGTGTTGTAAAATCTTGAATCTAGAGAGTGACATGTGCTTCATTGAAAGTAAAATCCACAGCTGAAAGTCCTTTCCCTTCAAAGAATGGTCAATTTTTGAGGCAATCTAATTGTATTTATTTAGTTGACATTCCCTGAGCATCTCTTTAGGATGAGATTAAGAGGCCAAGTTTGAAGAGCTAAATATTAAAATATTAATGTATCAAAATAAAAATAATAATTATTATTGTTGCTGCTGTTATTGTTGTTGTTGTTATTAAATAAATTGTAATATGCCCTGCACTGTAAAATCCTAGGGGAGGCGAAGCTGTTGCACTATTCATAAGGTTAAGCAGGACAGCTCAGAGACACATTCACTTCACCTACACGTCATGATATTATGAGAAGCCATTTCTTCTCTGGGATACCCTAGTAAAGTAACTATTAGGTTTCCTTCTGTAGATGCTACCACCCTTTTGACAAAGCAGGCTAAGTATCCCTCCAGCATTATATCACAGGGTCTGGCAACTTTCTAGGAGTCAAGGATAGCTATCTTTTGATAGCTGAATGGACTCTGGCACAGGTAAAATGACTCACTCAAAGTAACCAAGACAATCCAAGATGAAAACTCCTAGTTTTCACCTCCTAGTGAAAACTGCAGTTTTCCCAGGTCTGACTGTTGCAGGCATGGTTATTGAGAAGCAGACCCACCCTTCCTGGAAACATTCCCACCTTTAGACCTTCAGCTCAGTGCACTCTGTATGAGGCTCAGCAGACATCCACTTAGCTGAATATGCAGGGATCTGCATTTTTCTCTTTATCTGCCCTGACACCTTCATGTGTTACATCCTGTTAAACAGCTGAAAGATAATACCACTGGTAGCTGGTAAGGGTTTTCTGCAATTAGAATAAAAATACAAAGCAAATGTATACTGTATGTAGTCCAAATCTATATGCTAAATTTGATTGTTGCAATTCTATGATTCTATGAATATGATCTCCCTTCAGCCTTCTCTGCTTTAGAATAAACCAACCGAACTACCTTAGACTCTCCTGACAAGAGAGATGCTCTAGTCCTTTCATCACCTTTGTGGCCTTTCATTGGACTCTCCAGTATGTTCATGTCTCTCTTGTACTGAGGAGCTCAGAACTGGACACAATGCTCCTAGTGTGGCCTCCCCAGTGTGGAGTAGAGGGGAATGATCACCTTCATCAACCCTTTGGCATGCAGCCCAGGATATTGTCTTCTCTGCAGCACAGGCACACTGTTGGTCATGCTCAACTTGGTATTCATCAAGATCCTGAGGTCCTTTTCTGCAAAGCTTCTTTCCAGCTGGGTCACCCTCAGCATGCACAGTTGGACGAGGTTGTTCTGACCCAGCTGACATTCTCCTTGTTGGTCTTCATGAGGTTCCTGTCAGCCCATTTCTCCAGACTGTTTCTCCCAGACCAAACCCACACCTCAGACCATCTACCACGAACCTGCTGCTTGCAAGGCTTGCAACTTGCTATTTGGGCAATCCCCATGGAAACATTTCTGTGCACCATGTCATATACACATGGTGAGGTGAATGTACAGAGCAGGCCACAGTTGCTGTGTGCACTTCAGCAACTGTTCATACAGGCTCAGCAGCCTCAACGTCAGTCAAATGCTCAGACTGGGTAACAGTAGACTTTTTGCTTCAGGACCACCCACCATCATGCAGTCCTGCCAGAGTTACTGCTCTGACTGCAATTCCAGACCATGAATAGCTTGATAATAGTAAATTCAAACACAATATAAAAATATTAGGATAAATTGAAGATTAATAACATTTCTCTTCCTTTGTTGGAACAAAATCTCTGTGTGAAAAATAGCTTTCCAGCTGTGTAGAAATGAAACTTACTGCTTCACCTTTAACATTCTCTACGTTTTTACGCTGTTCACACTCTGAGCCTGTTTCTGCTCTATTTGAACTGAAAGTTTCTTGTAGTAAGTATTTGTCCACTACTTCCTCTCTCTGCAGTATGAAAATGCAGAGATGGAGAGGAAAACATGTTCTTGATTGATTCAATAATTACACACAATTAACTGTATTCCTTTGACTCCAGAAGTCCAACCACTTGGAATCATAGAGTCAAGGTTGGAGGAGACCTCTAAGATCATCAAGCCCAACTGTTAGCCTGCTGCTCTGCTGTAACCCCTAACCCTAAACCATAACCTCCAGTGCCAGATCCAGATGCCTCTTAAACACTTCTAGTGGTGGTGACTCCACCATCTCCCTGGATAACCTATTCCAGTGCCTGACCACCCTAACAGGGAAAAAACTTTTCCTAACATCTAATCTGAAGTTTATGACCATTCCCTCTAGTCCTCTCACTGCAGGCATGGCACAAAAGACCATCCCCCACCTCTCTCCACCCTCTTTCAGGTAGTTGTAGAGAGCAATGAGGTCACCTGCACACAATATTGGCTCATATTGAGCTGGCTGTCCACCAGCGCTCCCAAGTTCCTTTCTCATGAACAACACTCAAGCCACTCTTCCTCTAGCCTGTAGCACTGCATGGAGTTGTTGTGTCCCAAGTGCAGGACTCAGCGCTTTGCCTTATTGAACCTCATGCAGTTGTTCTCAGCTCACCAATCAAGTCGGTCAAGGTCTCTCTGCAGAGCTTTCCTACCCTCAGGCAGATTGACACTCCCACCCAACTTAGTATTGTCTGTAAATTTACTGAGGATGCTCTCAATCTCCATGTCCAGATCATCAGTGAAGATGTTAAATAGGACTGGCCCCAATACTGAGACCTGGGGAACACCACTAGTGACCAGCTGCCACTTGGATTTAGCTCCAGTAATCACAACTCTCTGGGCTCAGCTACCCAGCCAGTTTTTTACCCATCAGAGGGTTCACCCATCCAAGCCACAAGCAGCCAGTTTTTCTAGAAGTAAGCTGTGGGAGACAGTGTCAAATGCCTTACTGAAATTCAGATAAACCTCATCCATAGCCTTGCCTTTATCCACTTTGGCATACAAGGAGATCAGGTTGGTCAAGTAGGACTTCCTTTCATAAATCCATGTTGGTTGGACTTGATCCCCTGGTTGCCCTGCATGTGTCATGTGATGGCACTCAGGATGATCTCCTCCATGACCTTGCCCAGAACTGAGGTTAGGCTTGCAGGCTGTGGTTCACCAGATCCTCCTTCCAACCTTTCTTACAGATGGGTGTCACATTTGCTAATTTCCAGTCAGCTGGAACTTCTCCAGTTATCCAGCACTGCTGGTAGATGATTATAAGTGTTTTAGCAAGTTCTTTTCACAGTTCTCTCATTATCATGGGGTGGATCTCATCAGGGTCCATGGACTTGTGAGTGACCAGTTAGCATAGCAAGTCATTAACCATCTCCTCCTGTTTTACAGGGGCTTCTCTCATCTCCCCATCACCAACTTCCAGCTCTAGGAACTGGGTATTCTGAGGATTGCCAGTCTTGACATTAAAGACAGAAGCAAAGAAGACATTGAGTACCTCTGCCTTATCCTCATCCCCTGTCACTACGCTACCCACGGCATTTATCAGCTGATGGACACCTCCTTGACCCTCCTTTTGCTCCCAATGTATTTATAAAAACCTTTTTTGTTGTCCTTGACTTTAACAGCCAAATCAAGTTCCAGCTGGGCTTTGGCCCTCCTAATTTTCTCCCTGCATGACCTCTTGGGATGTTTATAGCCTTCCCAACTTTCCTTTGGGAACAATTGTCTCTTTTTTCCCCAAGCTTCAGCCTAAGTTCTCTGTTTGATCAAGCTGTTTAACTTGACATTTGGCCTATAAAACATGGCATGCAGCTAGTTCCTTACAACAGACAGAAGTAATGACACAGGTACACACTTTTGGTCTGGTGCAGTAATGGAGGTTTATTTTCACTGCTAGACTTACAAGTGTTGCAGTTTCATTTCACCCTCTTCTCACCCACTCATAGCACTGGGATGCAAAAGGAGAGGATGTCATTGGAAAAAATGTGTTTATATGTTTCTGCCAGTGAACAGCAGGCTTCATTTTCCTCATCCATCTGATACCAGACAATGGACATGCAGGGAATGGAAATGAAATCTGATGTTCAGAAGTGAAGGAAAATGGCTAGTTTGCCTTCAGAGATCTGAGGACAGCTGCTGTGACAAAGATTTTGTTCGCCCTTATAGGACAAATAGGGGAAAGACTAGGCCGGGGAGTATGTCCTAGGTCTCATCTGGTCATCAACAGCAGTAATCCAACAGATATGGACTGAGAATAGCTCTACTACTGAGAATAACTCACCCTTACGTGCAACAAACCTGTCCCTGTAAAATATCTTTGTGAGGGTATGGAAAAGACAAGTCATTGGTCTTGTGTGAAGCTTTGGTTTGGAGGACAATAATCAACTTGTACTGATAACAAGAATCGAATAGTTAATAGTCAAAGCAAAGAGTAGGATAGGGGATAGTCAGGTAGAGAGCACCTGAATAAACAAGAAGAGAAAGGTTGATTAATAAGGAATTGTCTTAGTTTATTAAGCATGAAAAGGGTAGAACTTAGGGCATTATTTTAGCTTAAGTAGCGTAAAACAAGGAAGAAAAACTAGATGCAGCTGGACTCATGACCTAGCAGTATGTGCCAAACTCAAAGGTCAAGCTGATGAAGACCATTGGCCTTCCTCCCGACGACCCCCAGACGACCACCAGAGACCATGGGACTAATGCGAAGTGGGAGGAGATGAAGGAGGAGATAATGATAATGATTTCCAAGAACTAATTGTAATAATGACCACCTATTCCTGAAAATAATGAATATGCATGAGTTCTTTAATGTATATAAACTGTGAAGTTTTTGTCTCTGGTTGCGCAAGTTTGGTGGAGCGATCCCCCTTGTGCCCAGCGCTGAATAAACAAATACCTGCTACCTCTGAGATACAAGTCTGGGGGTAGTTCTTTTTCAGCCTTTTCTTGGCATCAGTACCACTGATGAGATGACTATGAAATGAAAATGCATGTGGGATTTATTGAAGAGATTTCTCACAGATCCACGGAGCAGGAACTTCACAACTGGAGGCCCAAAATTGACCTTTCATCAGGACAGCACAGTGTTGCACAGGGCTATTAGACCAGATCCTGCAAGAGACATGGAAGAGAAGAGAGACTGAGAGAAAATCCTGGAAGTAAGAAAGAAAAAAGCATGAGATTTTGAAAGGCATAGCCCAGAGAAAGTGAAACCTTCAAAAGGCAGCTATTAGAAAATAAAATGTACACCGAAGAACCTATCTACCTGCCACAATCAAGTTATTTTGCCATTGCAGAACCCAAATTAGAACCAAACATAGACATGATGCCCTGCAGTGGCAATGATATCCACCAGAGAATGGCAGTGCTGAAAGTTTCATGGAAAGATGATCACCTCCAAGGAGTTGTAAACTGTAAGAATAGAAAGCTGGATTTAAGCAGGGAACTAAGCAAAGTGCTTAGAGTAATGACCTATTGACAATGAGATCTTGGGCAAGTTTCCTTGCTGGAGAGGCATTAGAAACTAACTCATTGTCTTAACTGCCAGAAAAAGGAAAGGGCCAGGCAAAGTCACTAGACCAAATCATAATGTTTTCCCTCATGAAAAATGCTAAGTTTTGGTCAAGTAAAGACTGAGATAAAATTAAGATTCTGACTTTGGCTGGCACCAGTGGAGCAGCAAAGGGCTGGGTCCTTGCACCCGGTGACAGCAGCACTTGACAAAACGAGTGCAAGGTGGCTCAACCCAGTAAAGCCATATGCCTTTCTGACTGAGCATCTATGTAGGTGGTGCAGGTAAATAAAATCCTTGGTCTGAGCAGCTGGAGGGAAGAAGAGAGTTAGATACTAACACAAGCCCTGCTTTTCATAGGTACATGCCTTTACAAGGTGCAAGGCAGTAAAAAGTAGACCCTGTTGAGCTTAGTGCAGTGTGACAGGAAGAAGAAAATCTGCCCAGGAAGAAAGCTCCTGAAATCTGTAGTAGGAACTATGGGTGTTGTGGAGCACCAGGCAATCTGAATTAGCGCTGTTGTTTTTAAAACAGAGTTAAACTCACGTGGTGTCATTGACTATAGAGCCATCTTCCCAAATCCATCCAGAGCTTGCGCTGTTCCTCAGTCCAATCCAGAAATTTTCCACTTGAATCCTCTTGAACAGGTCCTAGAAACGATGAATTACAAAGTGACTAATGAAAGCCAGCCTGAAAATGGAGGTAAGGATATGTAAAGAAAACAGAAAGCAAGATACATCCCCTCGCCTGACTGTTCTGTAAGTAGCTGTCAATACTGCTTCTCCACACCCTCTAATCAGGAAGATCAGGCCTGGAAATCATGCCTGGAATAAAAACAATGTGTATGCTCACAAGGAAGTAAGTGTGCTTTCAAGGTCCTGGGGAGGTTCTGTTTCTCAGGGCAATGTATGTGACCCAAGTGCACCCCAGGCTCCTGGAGTTTCCTACACAGAGCTTTATGTAGGAAAGTATGCTATTGGTATTAATATTAACACTCTACCATGTGGCTAGAAAGCTAATATAAAGTATTAACAAATAAAGGTAAAATCAGGTCGAGGAGGAAGTACAGATACATACATACTACATATGTACATACATACTGACAGAAACATGTAATAAACCCAGGGTCAAAGCTCTTGAAATCTTATACAGGCTTTCCTCCTACATGTTTTCAATATTCATTTCCTTTTGGCTAACCTTTAACTCCTGTTTATCATTAAAAGGTGAAGTCTGCAACAGAATCATACAGCCATCAAGGCTGGAAGAGACTTTTAAGATCAGCAAGTCTGACCATTAATCTGTCACTCCTCATGTAATAAACCCAGGGTCAAAGCTCTTGAAATCTTATACAGGCTTTCCTCCTACATGTTTTCAATATTCATTTCCTTTTGGCTAACCTTTAACTCCTGTTTATCATTAAAAGGTGAAGTCTGCAACAGAATCATACAGCCATCAAGGCTGGAAGAGACTTTTAAGATCAGCAAGTCTGACCATTAATCTGTCACTCCTCTGTAGCCCCTAAATCTTCCAGTGCAGTGCCAGAGCCAGGCACCTCTTAAACACTTCTAGGGATGGTGACTCCATCACCTCCCTGGGCAATCTGGTGCAGTGCCTGACCACCCTAACAGGGAAATAATTTCTCCTAACATCCAATCTGAATCTCCCTTGTCTCAGCTTGTGATAATTCCCTCTAGTCCTCTCACTGCAGGCATGGTAGAAGAGATCATCCCTCACCTCTCTACAACCTCCTCTCAGGTAGTTCTAGAAAGCAATGAGGCCAACCCTGACTCAGCCCTGAAGTAAATCTGCTGCAAGCCCCACCCCCCGAAAAAAAGAAGACAAAGTCAAGAGAGATAATTTTGTCATGTCCACATTTGCACTGAAATAAAACAACAGCAACCTTTCAGCGGTGTGGCTAGGCTCCTTCCTTATCGCCTATTGCCATGAACAAAGCTTCAGAGCAGACATCCTCACAGAGAAGCATTCACAGAGCTGGCTTGGTAAAGTCATGGGAATAGGAGCAGCTTGATGAATGCTTGAGTGTTGCTGGTGGTTTGGAGGTGACTGGGCTTCCCTGGCACAGGGAGATTGAACAGTCACAGCCTTTGCAGCATAAGGCATGGATAGCTAGGAAAGTCTTGGTTACATGACAAAGTCTGAGCAGGGATAATGGGTAATGCACTAGTAGCAGAGACAGCAGTAAGAAAGCAGCCAGAGCAGGAAGGCTTTCTTCATGCAGAGAAATGGGGAAGCTGGCTATTCCCCATGGAGCTGGAATTTGCTTAAACAAGGGTGAGAGCCTGGTACATACTCCCAGTTGAGCAAAGACCTGGCTTTGTAAGCCCCCACAGAATATCATACAATGCAACTTCTGTCCAGGGACTGGACACTGTCCACGTTCATTGGACCTGAGCTAATAAGCCCTGGCTTATGCAAAACCAAAAAAAGTGCTTCTGCTCTACTTAAGCAGATGTGCTTCAGCATCCCAGTAATCAGCAGTGCCCATTTCCTTAGTGACCACACATGCCCCTGCCACCAGGGAGCACCTGCAGTGGAACTCATGGTTCCTGGTTTCACCAGCACAGCTGAGGTATTTTGGCAGAGAGAGGAAGTAAGCACTGAAAGCAGACTGAGAAAGAAATATCCGTGCATTAATACAGGGAGTGGCATGGGTCATTGAGCAGGAAGAGCTACAGCAGCTGCAGGGAGGAGAAGCATCACTTTTGCAAAGGAAACATTTCTGAAGACTGGGGACATACTGGATTGCAGGCAATGAGTGCAGTGATTGCACAGCCATCTCTTGTAATCATATCAGCCTTATTGGGGATAGGAGGGGAGGTGGAGAGGAGCAGTGGAGAAGGCTGTCTCCTAACATCCTTCATAGGAGGATCCTGAATATCTGACAGTGACCCTCACTTCTTCCCTTTGTTTCTCTGCTTCTTGGGAACTTCTAAGGTGTATACTGAAACAGGAAGTGCAGTGTAACATCACAGTCATAAATCCCTCCTCTCCTTTAAAGCCAAAATATTGCTGGATGTCAGTCACTTAGGTATATGCAAGGAAATGGGAGATCCTCAAAGACTAAGAAAACCATTACCTTTTCCAAGGTATCACTGATCACCAGGAGATGAGCTCCCTGTGCCCTGCAGGATTCCCGGCTGGAATTCCAGTCCTTCTTCTCCTTGGAGAAGGAGTAGCAGCTCCCTCTGTAGGTCACCCACAGTTCAGGGCAGTGTGGGTGGGAATCACCTGTAAAGGAGCCCAAATAATAATTTTTCTCTACCATTAACCAACGGAAAGACACTTGCCAGTAAGGACCTAGTGAAAAGCAACTCTTCTGAATAGTTGCAGTGCAGAAAACAAGTCAGGATGAGCTTCTGAAAATAATGCATGAACACGGATCCTCTGTGCAATTTCCAAATCTTCTTACAATAGTCACATGCTTTCTGATGCTGGTGCAAACACACCCACACACACCCATCCACACCCACCCACTCACGTTTCCACTAAACGACTCACATACCATATAACTAAAATTGGCTTTCTGAAAGCAGATGATATTCTATGGGTATAGTGTGACCATGTCACACATCAGGATTTTAACCAGCACACAGTAGGCTCTTCCACATAGTCTAGAACCTTCTGTGTGCGTGCAAAATTGTTACAGACCTTACATATTGGTTTCTACAGTTTATCACTACAATTACAGTGGGCAGGTCTACAAAAACGCTACAATATGTTGCACTGTTCTTTGAACAGCACCTGAAATGGGCTGCCTGGGGTCTGCACAAGGAATATATTCTTCAAAATATTCTGGATAGGCAGCGGGTACATAAGGCTGGTAGAAACCTAGAATAGCTTCTGGTTTAACCCCATATAACGGAACTGTGCTTAGATGAGTCTCCAGTCCTTTGCTGTTGGTTGCTCATTCTAAACAACACTTTGTGCACTTACTCATCTTCCAAACCAAAGTAATCACTAGGGAGATGCCCACTATCCCAAAGACTGTAGCCAAGCCTGGCAAAACTGCTGACCGTGGACAGGAAACTGTAAAAGAGAAAAGAAACCATAGTGAACAGGAGCTACATGAAAACTGACAGTGGTTTTACATAGTTTGCTTGTGTTCTGAGCTATTTAGAGCATCCCTGTCTGTCTAGATTCTGCACATTGCTATCATCACAATCCCTGCCCAGCTTCCCTGGGGCCTCCCCATGCTCCTGCCCACCAGCCCAGGGTCCCATTTCAGCTGGGCCATCAGTCCTTGCCTGAGCTTTCCATGAGGTACCTGTCTACTGGTAAGCCACAGCTCTGACCTTGAGTGGCCACAGAGCCAGCTGGTCCAGCCCCTGTGGTGGCTGACCCCAGGAAGGGAAGCACCTGCTACAAGTCAGCTGGAGACTGCCAGGCACCATCTGGCACCTTGTGCTGGCAGAAGTCTCCCAACAAACGTGCTCCTGCCTGAGCATTGAAGCTCAGGGTGGAAACAGAGCTGCATTGCCACAGCCACCATTTTGCAGCTTAAATGCAAACAGAAACCTCAGCCTTTCCCCCAGCTCTCTCATCAATAGCAATGTTTAACCTAAGCATCCTGTTCACAGGCTGAGACACATGGTCATGTTACATCTTCTCACCATACCCCCTAGTCAGTTCTATGTTCTCATCTGCCTCTTCCATGGCAGGGTAGCAGGAGGCGAGGGCCAGCTTTGAAGACCTTGGGATGTTTGTCGCACCATATTTTCACCATCACCATCTGCTGTTCACTCGCTGTCAGTGGCAGAGGGTGAGTCCTTGGGGCAACCCCCACTGTAGCCCAGCATGGGTTTCTTTCAAAGGGCTGGTCAGGACTGACAAGTAGAGATCTGCTCATGCAGAGCACAATGTGCTAACCTCCAGACTACATGTTGCTTTCCCAGTGTCATGTCCTGGTGCTGTGTTTGACCCAAGAGGTTCTCATCTTCCATACACCATTCGAAATCCCAGCACTAAAACCTCAGGTTGAGAAGAGGGTGACACTTACTACCACAGATAAGCTCCAGGGAGGTTTGGTTTGCTTGTTTTATTAATCTCTGTATGACAGCTGCACAGCCAACAGGACCTTCTAAGAAGCACTAAATGTACAGCTAACTTACATACCACATTCTGCTCTTGAGATGCTCCAGAGCATTCTACACAAATCCAGTAGCAAAATCCCCAGTGGATCTCATGAAATCTGTGAT
Source organism: Acanthisitta chloris (assembly GCF_000695815.1). Taxonomy (NCBI): domain Eukaryota; kingdom Metazoa; phylum Chordata; class Aves; order Passeriformes; family Acanthisittidae; genus Acanthisitta; species Acanthisitta chloris. The sequence continues at coordinate 8,309 of NW_008664402.1, read as the reverse complement.
GCTTCTCTCTTGCTCATGTCATGAGACCCAAAGAAACACATCTGTACTCCCAAAGAAGGCTAGTAGTCTAAGAAATCAGACGGAGAAAGAGGAAGGCTAGCTTTAGCCAAAGACACTACCACAGCAAGCACAGTAAAGCCTTGGTGGAAGAAGGGCTGTGTGCAGGATGTCATAGCAATACTGTAGAAAACACAGTAAAGACACAGGAGCTGCTTTTTACAGTAAAATTAGGTTCAATAACTAACTGCATTAAGAAATAACAGCAACAGCACCCCCAGAGACCAGACAAATACCGCTACATACATAGGATTGGAATTATGCTGGACTGGACTGCCGGACAAAGATTGTGGCACCACTTGTGAACTGGCAAAAAAAACCCTCAGAGCAACTGTGAGGGAAGCATAATGATGACAGGTATCAATTAAATGCATTGGATTACACAAATGCCATGTCAGGACTTGATGCTGAGACCAAACGCTTAGACACCATCAGCACGCACCTCTCAGAGTGGTGAGCTGGGAAACAGAGCAAGCAAAGCAGGTACTGACTGCCCTGAGCTGTTCCCAGGCATTCAGCTCACCACAGCTTTGCTGCTGCAATGAACACACACAGAGCTGAAACCTATCACGACCAACAACAAAAAGGCACTGTGGTATAATAATTTCAAAATGGGAAACTACAGGAAACGGAGGAAGTTTGTCACAGAGAAATTAAAAGAGATGGCTAAAAGAATAAAATATTTGTAAGCAGTAGGGGAGGTATTTTTAGGATCTCTCAGTGGAGGCTGGAAACAATTGCACATCATATATCAAGAATATTGTTGGAAAGACAAAGAAAGCCAGTGCTAAAACAGAAGGGGAAGGGACTTCACTTCAAAACAAGAACACATCCTTTGAATATTGGAAGCTTTGTCTAAATACAGAAAGTAGAGCAGATCAGTAAATTAAAAAAGATTAATTTATTTTGATCTTGAGTCATTTGCAGGCTCACCAGTGTCAAGGCCAGTCTCTCATTTATAGCAATATATTTAGACCTGCGGTTTTGGCTAGAAGTTTCTAAGGTAATGAGGGAGAGCATGAGGGAGCTTTATTGCAAGTGTCATCCTTCTGGTATAAAGATATTTTCTAAGGTAAAGGTTTTGTCATGTTTCCTGAAGCTTGTAGTATCTTCTAGCTGTCCCAATCATACTTAAAAAAATAGCAACATTTATTATTTTTGAAACTTTTCAGTTTCAAAATGCAGAAAGACTTTTCAGTTACAACCTACACCTCAGCTTCACACAATGAGGCAATAGCAGAACCGACAGACTCAGACTGGGTCTGGAACTTGAACTTGACTCTGCCTGCTCTCTATTCCTCTTGTAAGGTCACATTTGTGTCTCTGGTGATTTGGGCTTTGTTATCAAATTAAGCCTCAAGAGAAAGGAGTCAGCCTGAGGTTGAGGGGTAGGGTAGAGCTTCTTCTCTGCAGATTAGAATTGAAAACTAAGCAAAAAGGGATAAATATCTGTTGAAACATAACTTTTGATTCTGAGGTCACATTTCTGAGGATTTGCACTTCTGTTTTCCTTCTTCTCTTGCCTATCCAAAGAAGCTATCTCCTCCATTCTTCAGATCACTGCTCCTGATTTTAGGAAAAACTACTACCAGGCCAAGGTGACTGGGATGAGAGTCAGTGAAACAGTTAATCCTTAAATATCAGCACCAGGCACCCAAGCTGGTGCCTCCTGGCAATCATGGAGCAGTTCATTCTCTATTGTTTCAAACCAACTGCAGAAAAAAAGGGAATTACTTGATTCATCATAAAAGCAAAATCCCAGGACACTTCTACAACCAGAGAAGTGGGAGAGTCACTGCAGTTCTTAAAAATGAAAAAGCATGCCATTAGAAAATTTTGGAAGGGGAAAAAAAAAAAGCAAGCAAAGTGGAAAAATAATATTGCAGTGTTTGAGGTGAATTTAAGCCTCACTTGAACTACAGAGATCACTCTAGGAAAGTGGAAAAAATATTTCATAAATTGGGACTTTTACTCCCTACAAAAGGGAATTCCTACAGTTCACCCGTTTTGAAATTAGTTCAAGGGATTGTGTTTGATCCTCATCCCCCAGACTACATGTGAAGCTCTTGTAGAAGTGCATGAGAGAAGTACCTAGGATGAGTTGGTAACAGAGGAGGAAAATCTGAATGGAGCATCCAGAAATATTTCCATGTAGTTGTCTGAGGAACTGTGGAAGAGTCTACCCAAGGGAAGGGAAAAGTGGACATTTAATGTAAATATCCTATATTATAACCTTCTAGTGCACAAAACACTCCATTAGGTCTCTCAGACTCAGGTCTTCTAGGACAGTCTGAAGAATGTCAGAGTACCATCCCTGACAGTTCCCCTTAGCTCCTGCCTACCTCAATATGGGAGCAGCATGACTATCTAGGGCAAGGGTGAAAAATTTGAGAGGTAAGGCAGGGAGAAAATTGTGATCACTGAGGCTGAAGAAAACAGCACAAACAGCACAGCTGTGGACTGAAAAAAAATGGCCAGATGTCTCTAAACTTTACAGCAGCCCAGATACACAGCCCTGTTTGGGCAATCTCCAGTATGCGGAACAGCAAACATGAGGATTTCTGCTGCACTCCATCAGCGTTTGGGAGCTGGTAGATGGCTGCCAGACTAAAGGCACAATGAAAGAGGAGAAGGGGATTGGGAGAATGCAAAGTCAGAGAGGCAAAAAGTGAGAAACAGGAATGAGATGCATATAGAGATAAAATCAAAGAGTGTGAACGAAAAAAAGAGGTGAGGAAAAAAAGGAAAAGGGGAATACAAATGGTGGCAAAGTTAAGTAATATTTGTTAAAAACGGGCAGAGAAATACAACTAGAGGGTAAATTGTAAAATTGAGGGAGGTGCTTGACAGGTGAAGGATCCTGTTCTTGGCTATGGCACAGACCTGGTTATCTCTGTTACTACAAGCATACCACATAGACTAACACTGTCTTTCTTAAGTGACTGCTGGACTGACATTTTGGTAGTGCAACATATCTAAGACTCTCTGGAAACCAAACAGAAGGTAAAACCAGGGCAACTCTTCATTTTGGAGAAGACCACAAGAGCCAAAACCAGTTAGTTTGACCAGAGGACTTATCTATACATTTCTGATACTGCACCACAGGGGTGACATTACAGCAAGAATGTGCATTTGAATGGAGAAGAAATACCTGAGAGCACATCTCTCAAAATTGATGGATGCAGGGACAGAACTGCAAATAAAGATCTTCTAAAGAAAGGTACTCAAACTGAGCTCCTCAGGGACCCTTTGCATGCTGAAGAGAGATGAAAAAGAATCAAATGATATGTACAGAAAGTGTGTCCAAAGATCAGCTTCCTTATTTTAGGGTCTCTGACTTTAGCTCAAAGATGAGGGTACATAAAGGAATGTGGAGAGGAGGAATATTAAAAAGAATACTGCAAAAATCTCAAGATGGCATTGGGTAATCTCAACCTCCAACAGGATGGGAGTGAACACAAATGGCAAAGAATGAAGGGATGTCACTGTGTTTTCTGATGCAACAGAAGACATAATTTCTGATGAAAACACATGCAGTAGCAAGACTGCCTTCCACGCAGATGGAGTGTGAGTACCAGATAGGAACTTGGGGGTTTCTGTGCCGGCTTTGCTTCCATAGTGCATCAAGTGACCAGGCAGCAGTAACCACTACAAGTATATGCAATTATTCTGATCATAGAAATCTTGTATTCAGCAGTAAGAGACACCTTTCCTGTAACAGCTCTGAAAAAAGGTCAACCATTAGTGTTTCAGCCAATGCAACACAACTCATCTAAAGCACACAGACATTTCACAGAGTCATAGAATCATAGAATGGTTTGGGTTGGAAAGGACTTTAAGATCATCTAGTTCCAACCCCTCCACAACTTTGCATGAGGGAGACACAAAGAATGATTACCAATGCAAAATCTCACTCTTGTGAGGTGGTATTTCTCAACCAAGCAGCCAGAGAAATTGCTCGGTGTGACATTTACAAGGCCTGATCATGGGGAATGGAGAGGAAATAAGGAAAGAGAAAATTTAAGAAAAGCACCAAGTAAATCTTCCTGATAGTAAAACACCCTGCAGAACTGTCTCAGGGCAAAAGCTGAAAATTTGCTCTCTGGGAGGTATGTAAAACTAGAACACAGAAAAACTGAAAAAATGTATCACAAAAGAATCCTGCATCCAACGGGAGAGAAGCTGGATGATCTCATGTGTCTTCTCTGTCTCTGATCTCTGACTAGCATATGCCTTTAATTTATCTGTATTCACACCTTGCCTGCCCTTCAAATAACTATTACTGACAATCTCTTATTGCTGACAAGCAGACAACTTTCCAGCTGTAGTGGAGAAAAGGATACCTGGGTTGAATGCCCAGGAGTAGACACTGAAAGGGGTCTGATGGAGAGAGGGAAGGGAACAATGCTGGGTCTCTAATCTTTTACCACATTAAAGTATTTGCAGCAACTTTAGAACCAAAGCAACAGCACTGTAAGCTGGCACTCAGAATCAGTGGCCAGATCAGAGTGTTTTTGTTAGATCTTGCTTTCATTCAAAATAAAATCTTTTGTTGACCCACCTCATCCAGCTTCCTTACCTCTTTCTTCCCGTGCAGCCTTAGCCCTCAGTGGAGGAGTCATAGATAATTTGACAGAATCACATTCTATTTCCTCACTCTCTTCAGCAGCAGCAGCAGTTTCTGATTCATTTCCCTCCATGCCAAAGCAAAGAGTGCACACAATGAGATGTTGTGATCAGGCTGTTGAATGACAGGGTTTAACGCCTGTGAAACAGGAAACCTGGGGTTATATTCAGAAGACAAGAAATGTGAAGTTACAACCTCAATCTCCAGTTACTCAAGATAACCAAATATACAACAAAATGGAGAGCAGTGGAACTCTCTCTCTACAGCTACCTGGAAGGGGGTTGTAGAGGTGAGAGATGGTCTCTTCTGCCAAGCCCACAGTGAGAGGGCTAGAGGGAATGGCTATAAGTTGAGGCAGGGGAGATTCAGGGTAGATATTAGAAAATATTTTTCCCTGTTAGGGTGGTCAGGCACTGAAATAGGTTCCCCAGGGAGGTGGCGGAGTCACCATCCCTGGAAAGTGTTTAAAAGGCATCTGGATGTGGTGCTGGAAGACATGATTTAGGGTTTCAGGGTTACAGTAGAGTGACAGGTTAACGGTTGGATTTGATGATCTAAAAGGTCTCTTCCAGCCTTGATGATTCTATGATTCTATGAAATGCAGTAGCTTCCATATCCTCACCTGATGAAGGATGTTGTAAGAATAGCTGCTGGTGGAAGAGGTGACTAATCACAAAGTTGATGGGTACTCTAATTGTTGCCAATGCAAGAGGCTGCGGTTGCACTGACTCAGTAATTGGGAGGATTTGTGTTGCTCTGAGAAGTGGCTCCCTCTTAGGGCAGAAGCAGGTGGATAGTGAGACCACAAGGTTAAGAAGTTTAATAGTAAGAGTACAAGGTGAAAAGTGGGATAAGCAATGGTTATGGTAATGTGGCAGCCCAACTGCTGTCAAAAGGGAAGTAGAGATGGACAGCATGGGTTTGAGAGAAAGCCTTGTGAAGTTTGGAGACTTCTACTGGGAATTCTATCTACACCTAGTGTGAATGTGCTTGAGACACAACTGAGAGCTGGCATCCCTTAAGACCCTCTCAGTGAACATCTCAACAGCATCAGTACAAGAGAGACATGGAAATACTGAAGAGACTCTACCAAAGGGCCACAAACATGATGAAGGGACTGGAGCATCTCTCTTATGAAGAAAGGCTGAGAGATCTGGGACTGTTTGGCCTGGAGGAGACATCCTGGGGAGGATCTATCCAATTAATGTATATAAGTACCTGAAGGAAAGGTACAAGGTTAAACTCTTTTCAGTGGTGCCCAGTGACAGGACAAGAGGCCATGGGCACAACCTGAAAGACAGATGTCCCCTCTGAGCATCAGAAACCACTTTTTTACTGTGAGGGTGATTTAACACTGACAGAAGTTGGCCAGAGAGGTTGTGGTGCTCCTTCTGTGGAGAGTCATCTGGACACTGTCTGGGGCAACTGGTTGTAGATGGCCTGGTTTGAGGAGGGGGCAGAAGCAGATGAGCCTGAGAGGTCCCTTCCCAACTCAATCATTTTGTGACTCTGTGGTCAGCAATAACAGTAAAGGATACTTTTTTTTTTTAATGAAGCACTGAAGATTGACCATTGATGAGAATAGTTCCATGCACTGGGGGAGGTTTAGATAGGATATAGGGAAAAATTTCTTCACCAGAAGGGTTATCAGGCACCGGGACAGGCTGTACAGGGAAGTGGTTGAGTCACCAGCCCTAAACGTATTTTAAAAACTTGCAGATGTGGTGCATAGCGACATAATTTAGGGGTGGGCTTGGCAGTGCTGGGTTAACAGTTGGACTTGATGATCTTAGAGGGCTTTTCCAACCTAAACAATTCTGTGATTCTGTGGTGGGGAGAAACGTCTTAGTTACATAGTTAGCTGATTTTTTATTTAATCCGTATTCTGATCCTTTCCCTTTTGTGCTCAGAATGGGGATTTTTTTCAGGCTCGGGGTGTACATCTTCAACACAGTACAGTACACTCAATTTAAAAGAATTGTTTGGGCATTCTCAGCAAAGGACTTCAGACTACTGTTACCCCCAAAAGGCACAATTGTTACCCCTTCTGGTGACATGCTTTAAATTTGAGAAAAGATTGCATGGGAGGAAGCTTAATTTGATTCAGAGTGTGGTGGCCAATTTGTTACAATGTACATGTCTGGGAATGTATGGATTCAATATTTCTGCCAATTTCTCCATCAAACACTTGCTTCTGAGGGTGGAATACTGCACCCACAAGATTCCTTCCAATCCTGGGTAGGGCCTGTAGACAGCAAGACAGAGAGTCTGTGCTTGAAAGAAAGGGGAAGGCAGAAGGCTGCAAAGGAAGACAAGAGGAGAAAAGTCTCTCTTGAATGCTTTGAATGAACAACAGAAAAGTCTAAAGAGCCCTCAAACCCAGAGAAGGAGAATTTGCTATACTCAGAGAGTTTAGCTGGGAATATAATCTGTGTGTCTGAAAAGAAACCAACAAGATTCAGACACAGCTTAAGTACCCAGGCCAAGGGGCAAAAGTACTGCAGGCTGCCTGCAGGGCCAGAGTGATCATAAAGACAGCATTATTTGTGAAGAACTGGAGAAGCGAAGGCTGGTGGAAAAGAATCAAGAGCTCTGTTTTCATGTGATTTACCATTTTTTTCTCAAGTATCAGCAATAAGTTGAGTTCTTAGTTTGAATAGGAAGTAGAGAGGGGGAGGTATGCAGGCAACACACCATCAGTAGATCTGACTTATGGCAGCTGTGCCATACTCCCAGTATAGCATTGCAGCAGGATGAAAGCAGTTTTCCAGGAGCCAATATTGCTCTTTCCCCAGTTCTTCACAACTGAAGCAGCATACTGTGAGAAAACCTCCCAGATTTCTCTCCAAGTGGCTTCTCTAGCACATTGGTAAATTTACTAAATCTGGTATTTATTTCTTAACTAAAAGATGCAAAAGCCTTGAACTCTGGCAAAGAACACCTGTCCTTTTGGATAACACACACCTGGACTCTCTTACCATCACAGTGGGAGCATAACTTAAGGAGAGAAATGCACATTGGATAGGCCACTCTCGAATCATTTATACCTTTACTAATCACACCCGACACTGTGCACTACAAACTGGAATTCCTCTAGAGGGGCAAAACTTGCAGGAGCTTGGGAAGACACCTTTATTCCAAAGTATAACAAAACAGTACATTGGGTGAGGATGAAACCAGAAGGATTAATGCCACGAAGCAGCTTTGTGAACAATAGCTTCCCTTGCTCGTTTAACAGAAGTCACTCTAGAGGCACCTGCTGGGGATGGCAAAGCCCAAGGACTCTGACGGACTTGTACCGCCTTCTGCAGCGGGAGCGATGGGAGCAGAGACGCCGGGAAGCTTTTCGCTTTGCTGATAGCGTCACCCGCCTGCAGGTGTTCCGAATTTGTACGCGGGACAGAGGGGAAAGCGCGACTTCAAGGCGGGAACAGTCACAAAGCACTTGGATAAGGTGATGCCCAGCCGGGAGCGCGACGGGGGGGGTAGAGCGGGGGGACGGGATGGTGCGGGCCGTGTTTCCCGGCCAGCGGGCGCTGTACAGCGGCTCTCAGGTAAGAGGGCTCATCCTTTCCTCTGGCGCCCGCCGCTCATTGGGACGAAAGGAGGGGAGGGCGGACCGTGT